>NW_028239013.1:0-34316 GCF_036417535.1 Chlamydotis macqueenii
TAGTTCCCTCCCAGTCCCCCCCGGTTCAATCCCAGTTCAATCCCAGTTCGATGCCAGTCCTCCTAGCCCAATCCCAGTCCCTCCCAGCCCCTCCCAGCCCCCCCAGTTCCCTCCCAGTCCGCCCCGGTTCAATCCCAGTTCAGTCCCAGTCCTCCTAGCCCAGTCCCAGTCCCCCCCCAGTCCCTCCCAGTCCCTCCCAGTCCCTCCCAGTCCCTCCCAGTCCCTCCAAGTCCCTCCCAGTCCCCCGCAGTCCCCTCCCAATCCCCACCAGTCCCCCCAGTTCCATTCCAGCCCCTCCCAGTTCAATCCCAGCTCGATCCCAGTGCTCCGAGGGCAGTCCCAGTGCCCCGCAGCCCCGCCGCAGCGCCCCCAGTTTGCCCAGTACCTGTTGTACATGGCCCAGAGCAGGGGGGCGTTGGGCGCCGCCCCCAGCCGCCGCCGGGCCTGCTGCACCGGGGGAGGGGCAGCCGCCAGCTCCTCCTGCGGCCCGCGCGTCACATTCCCGCCCCCGCCCCGCCCCTGCCCCGCCCCTGCCACGCCCCCGTGTCACAGCCCCGCCCCCGCCCCGCCCCTGCCCCGCCCCTGCCGCGCCCCCATGTCACAGCCCCGCCCCCGCCCCGCCCCTGCCCCGCCCCCATGTCACAGCCCCGCCCCCGCCCCGCCCCCACCCTGTGACCCACAAGTGACCCTCCCCCAACCCTTAACTGAGCTCCCTGACCCACAAGTGCCCCCCCCGACCCACAAGTGGCCCTTGGGGCCTCCAGGTGGACTCTGGGCCCCCCAAGTGCCCCCCACAGGCCCCCCAAGTGCCCCTTGAGGGCCCCCAAAACTGACCCCCAAGACCCACAAGTGGCCCTCCCCAGACCCCCAAGCGCCCCCCGGACCCACAAGTGGCCCCCCACGGGACCCCCAAGTGCCCCCCCGCCCGACCTGCGTGAAGAGGTGCGCCAGGATGAGCTCGCTGCTGGAGGACGTCAGGCCCGACAGCTGGGGGGGCACCCGTGGGACCCACGGCGACCCACGGCGACCCACCGCGATCCACCGGCACCCACAGACACCGTAGGGAGCCACCGCGACCCACAGCGACCCACAGCGACCCACAGACACCGTAGGGACCCACAGCGACCCGCAGTGACCCACGGCGACCCACAGACACCCACAGACACGGTAGGGACCCACAGCGACCCACAGACACCGTAGGGACCCACAGCGACCCACAGCGACCCACAGACACCGTAGGGACCCACAGCGACCCACGGCGACCCACGGCGACCCACAGACACCCACAGACACGGTAGGGACCCACAGCGACCCACAGCGACCCACAGCGACCCACAGACACCGTAGGGACCCACAGCGACCCACAGCGACCCACAGACACCGTAGGGACCCACAGCGACCCACAGCGACCCACAGACACGACAGTGACCCACAGTGACCCACAGCGACCCACAGCGACCCACAGACACCGTAGGGACCCACCGTGACCCACAGCGACCCACAGTGACCCACAGACACCGTAGGGACCCACAGCGGCCCACAGCGACCCACGGCGACCCACAGACACCGTAGGGACCCACAGCGACCCACAGCGACCCACAGACACCGTAGGGACCCACAGCGACCCACAGCGACCGTAGGGACCCACCACGACCCACAGCGACCCACAGACACCGTAGGGACCCGCAGCGACCCACGGCGACCCACAGACACCGTAGGGACCCACAGCGACCCACAGCTACCGTAGGGACCCACAGCGACCCACAGCCGCCCACCAACACCGTAGGGACCCACAGCGACCCACAGCCACCCACAGACACCGTAGGGACCCACAGTGACCCACGGCCGCCCACCGCCACCCACAGCGACCCACGGCGACCCATAGGGACCCACAGTGAGCCACACGCGACCCCAAGCGACCCACAGCGCCGCGGGGCCAGCAGCAGGGAACCCCCCCCAAACCCCGCCCCCTTCTGCCCCACCCCTCTCCCCATTGGCCCTCCCCACCCGCCGGCCCCGCCCACCTTGTGCGCCACCCAATCCACCCAGCCCTTGGCGCGGGGGTTGATGTTGATCAGCACCAGCCCCTCCACCGCCTCGGGGTGCAGCAGCTGTGGGGCAGGGCCAGACCCATAGCGCCCCACGGCCACGCCCTCCCACCCCATAGCGACCCCCCAGCCCCATAGCGACCCCCCAGCCCCACAGCCACGCCCCCCGAGAGCCCCCAGCGACCCACAAGTGCCAAACCAAGAGACCCCACTAACCTCCTCCAGCCCCATAGCGCCCCACGGCCACGCCCCCCCAGCCCCATAGCGACCCCCCAGCCCCATAGCGACTCCCCAGCCCCATAGCGACGCCCCCCTGCCCCATAGTGACCCCCCAGCCCCACAGCCGAGCCCCCAACCCCCCAGCGACCCACAAGTGCCCAGAGACCCCACTAACCTTCTCCAGCCCCATAGCGCCCCACGGCCACGCCCCCCCGCCCCATAGCGACCCCCCAGCCCCATAGCGAACCCCCTGCCCCATAGCGATGCCCCCCGACAGCCCACAACCCCCTAGCGACCCACAAGTGCCCAACCAAGAGACCCCACTAACTTCCTCCAGCCCCATAGCGCCCCATGGCCATGCCCCCCTGCCCCATAGCGACCCCCCCTGCCCCATAGCGACCCCCCAGCCCCACAGCCACGCCCCCCGAGAGCCCCCAGCGACCCACAAGTACCCAACCAAGAGACCCCACTAACCTCCTCCAGCCCCATAGCGCCCCACGGCCATGCCCCCCCGCCCCATAGCGACCCCCCCAGCCCCATAGCGACCCCCCAGCCCCATAGCCAAGCCCCCAACCCCCCAGCGACCCACAAGTGCCCAGAGACCCCACTAACCTCCTCCAGCCCCATAGCGCCCCACGGCCATGCCCCCCCGCCCCATAGCGACCCCCCCAGCCCCATAGCGACCCCCCAGCCCCATAGCCAAGCCCCCAACCCCCCAGCGACCCACAAGTGCCCAGAGACCCCACTAACCTCCTCCAGCCCCATAGCGCCCCACGGCCATGCCCCCCTGCCCCATAGCGACCCCCCAGCCCCATAGCGACCCCCCTGCCCCATAGCGACCCCCCCGCCCCATAGCGACCCCCCCAGCCCCACAGCCACGCCCCCCAGCCCCACAGAACCTCCCCCGAGATTCCCGCAGCCCTGCATTCCCCCAAATCTGCCCCCCACCCTGCCCCACGCCCCGCCCCACGCCCCGCCCCACATCTCACCCCAAATTTAGCCAGGACGAAGGCGCCGGCGCCCACCCCGATGCCCACGACGCTGGCGATGCTGGGGGGGTGGGCGGGGTCAGGCCGGTGCTGGCCCCGCCCCCCCGTCCCGTCCCGCTACGGGTCAGGGGCCCCCTCCCCGCCCCACAGCGCCGTGGGGCGCCCCCCCGCCCACTCACTTGAGGTGCCGGAGGACGCAGGGGACGATTTCGGCCAGTTGCTCCAGGGAGGGGTACTGGTACCAGCGGGGGAGGGGCGGGGGGCGGGGGGGGGAGGGGCGACAGGGGGAGGGGCAAGGGGTCAATCGGGGGTCGAGGTGGGGGGAGGGCGGGCGAGGGGACCAATGAGGTGAAGCGATGGCGGTTGGAGGGGGGGAGGGGTGCGTAGGGTGACGCTGCGATGTGATGGCGGTCGAGGTGGGGGGACGGGGGGGCGGGGGGTCAACTGGGGGGGGGGAGGGGTGGGGGGGTCAACAGAGAGACGACAGGGTCAACTGGGGGTTAATGGGGGCAACTGGGGGTTAGTGGGGGGCAACTGGGGGTTAATGGGGGTCAGTGGGGTCAACTGGGGGTTAATGGAGGCAACTGGGGGTTAATGGGGGTCAACTGGGGGTTAATGGGGGTCAACTGGGTGTTAATGGGGGCAACCAGGTGTTACTGGGGGTCACTGGGGGTTAATGGGGGTCAACTGGGTGTTAATGGGGGTTAACAGGCGTCAATGGGGGTCAACTGGGGGTTAATGGGTGCAACTGGGGGTTAATGTGGGGCAACTGGGCCTTAATGGGGGTCAACGGGGGTCAATGGGGGTCAACTGGGGGTTAATGCGGGCAACTGGGGATTAATGGGGGTCAACGGGGGGTTAATGGGGGTCAGTGGGGTCAACTGGGGGTCACTGGGGGTCAATGGGGGTCAACGGGGGGTCAATGGGGGTCAACTAGGGGTTAATGGGGGTCAACGAGGGGTTAATGGGGGCAACTGGGGGTTAATGGGGGTCAGTGGGGTCAACGGGGGGTCAATGGGGGTCAACAAGGGGTTAATGGGGGCAACTGGGGGTTAATGGGGGCAACTGGGGGTTAATGGGGGTCAGTGGGGTCAACGGGGGGTTAATGGGGGTCAACTGGGGGTTAATGGGGGTCAACGGGGGTTAATGGGGGCAACTGGGGGTTAATGGGGGTCAACGGGGGGTTAATGGGGGCAACTGGGGGTTAATGGGGGTCAGTGGGGTCAACGGGGGGTTAATGGGGGTCAATGGGGGTCAACTGGGGGTTAATGGGGGCAACTGGGGGTTAATGGGGGTCAGTGGGGTCAACTGGGGGTTAATGGGGGCAACTGGGGGGTTAATGGGGGTCACTGGGATCAACTGGGGGGGTCCGTGGGGTCAACTGGGGGGGCAGTGGGGTCAACCGGGTCGTCAGAGGGGTCAACGCAGTCAACTGGGAGTCACTGGGGTCAACTGGGGGGGCAGTGGGGTCAACAGGGGGGTCAGTGGGGTCAACCTGGGGGTCACTGGGGTCAACTGGGGGGGCAGTGGGGTCAACTGGGGGGGCAGTGGGGTCAACGCAGTCAACTGGGAGTCACTGGGGTCAACTGGGGGGAGCGGAAGAGGGGAGTGCAGACGCACCCCGGGGGGTAGGGCGGGGCGCCCACCTCCATGCCGGGGGGGTCGAGGTGGACGAGCAGGAAGTGGCTGGCGACCTCCCGCATCTCGGGGTGGGCGAAGAGCGGGGCGAAGCACGAGGCGTCTGCGGGGGAGGGGCGCGGCGGGAGAGGGGGAAGGGGGCGGGACTCACGCGTGTGGCCCACGTCCGGCAGCATCAGCAGGGCGGGGCGACCAGGGCGGGGCGCGCCCTCCAGCGCCACGTGAACAGGCCCCAACGGCGTCTCCAACACCGCCCCCTGCTGGCCGGGAGGACCGGACACCGGAACGGGGAGTGGTCACCGCCACACCCCCCACAGGTTCGCCCCCAAAATCTCGCGATTTCCCCCAAGATTCCCACCTTTTGCCCGCCAAATCCCGCATTTTTGCCCCAAATTACCCCATTTCGCACCAAAATCCCCCATTTTGCCCCAAAATCTAACGATTCCCCCCAAATTCCCCCATTTTGCCCCCCAAATCCCGCATTTTTGCCCCAAATTCCCCCATTTCACACCAAAATCCCACATTTTGCCCCCAAAATCCCGGGATTTCACCCCAAATTCCCACATTTTGCCCCCAAAATCCCCCATTCTTGCCCAAAATTCCCGCATTTCGCACCAAAATCCCACATTTTGCCCCCAAAATCCCGTGATTTCCCCCAAATTCCCACAATTTGCCCCCCAAATCCCGCATTTTTGCCCAAATTCCCGCATTTCACACCAAAAGCCCACATTGTTGCCCCAAAATCCTGGAATTTCCCCCCAAATTCCCACATTTTGCCCCACAAATCCCCCATTTTTCCCCCCAAATTCCCGCATTCCGCACCAAAATCCCACATTTTGCTCCCAAAATCCTGTGATTTCCCCAAATTCCCCCATTTTGCCCCCCAAATTCCCGCATTTTTGCCCCAAATTCCCCCATTTCGCACCAAAATCCCACATTTTGCCCCCAAAAGCCCGTGATTTCCCCCAAATTCCCCCGTTTCGCCCCCCAAATTCCCGCATTTTTGCCCCAAATTCCCACATTTTGCCCCAAATTCCCCCATTTCGCACCAAAATCCCACATTTTGCCCCCAAAAGCCCGTGATTTCCCCCAAATTCCCCCGTTTCGCCCCCCAAATCCCCCATTTTTGCCCCAAATTCCCGCATTTCGCACCAAAAGCCCACATTTTGCCCCAAAATCCAGGAATTTCCCCCCAAATTCCCCCATTTTGCCCCCCAAATCCCCCATTCTTGCCCCAAATTCCCCCATTTCGCACCAAAATTCCCACATTTTGCCCCAAATTCCCCCATTTCGCACCAAAATCCCACATTGTTGCCCCAAAATCCCGCGATTTCCCCCCAAATTCCCCCGTTTTGCCCCCAAATGCCGCATTTTTGCCCAAAATTCCCACATTTCGCATCAAAATCCCACATTTTGCTCCCAAAATGCTGTGATTTCCCCATATTCCCCCATTTTGCCCCCCAAATCCTGCATTTTTGCCCCAAATTCCCCCATTTTCCACCATAATTCCCACATTTTGCCCCAAATTCCCCCATTTCGCACCAAAATCCCACATTGTTGCCCCAAAATCCCGTGATTTCCCCCCAAATTCCCCCGTTTTGCCCCCAAATGCTGCATTTTTGCCCAAAATTCCCACATTTTACACCAAAATCGCACATTTTGCCCCCAAAATCCCCCATTTTTGCCCCAAATTCCCGCATTTTAGCCCCAAATCCCGCTTTTTTGCCCCAAATTCCCCCATTTTGCACCAAAATTCCCACATTTTGCCCCAAATCCCCCCATTTCACACCAAAATCCCACATTTTGCCCCCAAAATCCCGCAATTTCCCCCCAAATTCCCCCATTTTGCCCCCAAAATCCCACATTTTTGCCCCAAATTCCCCCATTTCACACCAAAATCCCCCATTTTGCCCCCAAAATCCCCCATTTTTCCCCCAAATTCCCGCATTTCGCACCAAAATCCCACATTTTGCTCCCAAAATGCTGTGATTTCCCCAAATTCCCCCATTTTGCCCCAAATTCCCGCATTTTTGCCCCAAATTCCCCCATTTCACACCAAAATCCCACATTTTGCCCCCAAAATCCCGCAATTTCCCCCCAAATTCCCGCATTTTGCCCCCAAAATCCCACATTTTTGCCCCAAATTCCCCCATTTCGCACCAAAATCCCACATTGTTGCCCCAAAATCCCGCGATTTCCCCCCAAATTCCCCCGTTTCGCCCCCAAATGCCGCATTTTTGCCCAAAACTCCCACATTTCACACCAAAATCCCACATTTTGCCCCCAAAATCCCCCATTTTTCGCCCAAATTCCTGCATTTTTGCCCCAAATCCCGCTTTTTTGCCCCAAATTCCCCCATTTTTCACCAAAATCCCACATTTTGCCCCAAATTCCCCCATTTCACACCAAAATCCCCCATTCTTGCCCCAAATTCCCCCATTTCGCACCAAAATCCCACATTCTTGCCCCAAAATCCCGTGATTTCCCCCCAAATTCCCCCGTTTCGCCCCCAAATGCCACATTTTTGCCCAAAACTCCCACATTTCACACCAAAATCCCACATTTTGCCCCCAAAATCCCCCATTTTTCGCCCAAATTTCTGCATTTTTGCCCCAAATCCCGCTTTTTTGCCCCAAATTCCCCCATTTTTCACCAAAATCCCACATTTTGCCCCAAATTCCCCCATTTCACACCAAAATTCCCACATTTTGCCCCAAATCCCCCCATTTCACACCAAAATCCCACATTTTGCCCACTGAAAAGGGAAGCTAGGGAAGGAATTTGTCCTGTCATAGAGCGGTTCATAGAACTAAGACTACTAAAAGAATGTGAGTCAGAATTCAATACACCTGTACTTCCAGTTAAGAAACCTGATGGGTCCTATAGGATAGTTCAAGACTTAAGAGCCATCAACAAAATAACAGAGGACCTGTGGTAGCTAACCCCTATACCCTATTAACCATGCTAAAACCTGATTTAGTTTGGTTTACGGTCCTAGATTTAAAAGATGCTTTCTTTTGCCTCCCTCTCCATGAAGCCAGCCAGAAAATTTTTGCTTTTGAATGGGAAAATCCCAAAAGTGGTCGAAAGACCCGGCTCACATGGACGGTGTTGCCGCAGGGTTTTAAAAATAGCCCCACAATTTTTGGGAATCAGCTAGCAAAGGACTTGGAATCATGGGAACCACCATCAGAAGAAGGGAAGGTGTTACAATATGTAGACGACCTTCTTATTGCAACCAGAACCAAAGAATCCTGTGTCATTTGGACCGTGAGTCTGTTAAATTTCCTGGGACTACAGGGATATCGGGTTTCTAAGAAAAAGGCACAGGCGTTGTTACAACCCCAGGTCACGTACCTGGGGTACGAGATCAGTGCCGGACAACGGATCCTAGGACAAGCCCGGAAAGAGGCCATATGCCAAAGCCCCCGACCACAAACAATAAAGGAACTGCGGACATTCTTAGGAATGACGGGGTGGTGCCAACTTTGGATATGTGATTATGGTCTGCTTGTTAAGCCACTCTATTCCCTGATAGCAGCTAACCAAAAGGATCTCCAGTGGGATGCTGAGTCAGACCGAGCCTTCCATCAGCTGAAGAAAGCCCTGATGTCGGCATCGGCATTGGGACTTCCTGATGTGAGTAAGCCATTTTTTCTATTTTCCCACGAAAAACAAGGAATGGCACTAGGAATATTGGCACAAGATTTGGGACCATACAGACGGGCGGTAGCATACTTCTCCAAACAGCTGGATGCCGCTGCGAAAGGGTGGCTGTTCTGGTTTTGTTAGTGGGGGGGGGCCTAAGGTGGCAGCTTCTGTAGGAAACTGCTAGAAGTCGCTCCCCTTTGTTCAGTGGAATTGGCTGGGCCTAGGGCGGACCCACTGCTGGCCAAGGCCGAGCCAATTGGTAGCAGAATGTCCCGTGATAACGCCTCTGCGATAATGTATTTAAATAGGGGAAAACAGAAAAAAAAAAAAAAAGGGAGAGATGTGAAGCAGCTGAGCGGGGGGCAGAGAGGGGGAAGCGCGAGCCTTGTGGGCCTTGCAGGCCTCACCCTCTGGCCTCCCACCGGGCAGCCGACTGGGCCCAACTCGGCCCGGCCTGGCTGCAAGAAGTGGAGAGGAGCAGTTGAAGTGAATAAGATGTAAAAAGGATCCTGAGAGGCGTCTGCCAGCCTGTTGTGAGGAACGGCTGCAGACGCCAAGGTCAGTGAAGGAGGAGGGGGAGGAGTAATGCGGCTCCTGGCCAAGATTCCTCTGCAACTCGTGGTGACGACCATGGTGGAGCAGGTTGTCCCCCTGCAGCCCATGGAGGTCCACGGAGGGGCAGAGATCCACCTGCAGCCCGTGGAGGACCCCACGCCGGAGCAGGTGGAGGCCTGAAGGAGGCTGTGCCCCGTGGAGGGCCCGCTGGGACAGCTGTTCTAGAGGGACTGTGTTGGATACCTGGAGTATCAGGGACACTTAGTGAACAATCCAGACCGAATGGAATTGTTATGTTTGTGAGCAGCAGGCCTCAAGGACATCACTGAAGCCGCTTGTGAGAAAGTAATGAAGCCGCCTGTAAGAAAGTACTGAAGCCACCTGTGAGAAAATAATGAGGCCGCCTGTGAGAAAGTAATGAAGCTTCCTGTGAGAAAGTAAACGAAGCAACCTTGAAGAAGATCGTAAACAACTCTGAGAAAGTGAAAACATGAAAAGTACGGGACTTTCAGGTTAACGGGACTTTCCAGATTAGCTAACTGCAAGTAGCAAGGATATGCAAATGTAACTATTAGAGCTTAAGCCAATCACGCAATGACTAGTAGGCATATTTTATCTTAGCAATATAAATATGTGCACCCGGGACTAATAAATCGAACTACGCTTATTACTCATATTGAGTCTTTTGTCGTACGTTCCTCCGTCGCTCGCAAATGGCGCCCGAACAGGGACTACTAGAAGACACTGCTATCGGAGTGGCGGAGGCAGAGAAGCACCGGGAGCAGCGACCGGGGGGCAAGATCGACTACGCATTTGTCCTTCAGATGCGACGATCCGGAGCCTGAACCGTTGAAACAGGGGTTCGCCGTCTGCCAGGGCTACAGGACAAGCTGCAAAAAAGGGGTGCCTTAATCAGGGAGCACCAATAGTGAGTACTTAATCAGGGAGTAAAAGGGGTGCCTTAATCAGGGAGCACCAATTGTGAAACTGCCGGCAATAATGGAAAAGGAGGTAGCCCTAGAATTATTATGCTCTCTATGAGAGGACTGAGTTATGACTCGGCCGTCCTAGAAGCTTTGCTGCAGTGGGCAAAGAAAAGGGAATTAATCCCCACAGTTGATGATCCTTTTGAACTCCCGACACAGGAAAAGATAGGAAAAAAGCTGTGGGATGAAATAAGTAAGGGATCTCCACCGTGTGGAAGCTAATGAACGAAACATTGATAAGCATGAAAGCCGAGCGTTCAGTTGCTGCATCTGCTTTTGCGGCCTTAACTCCAGCCGACGGGTCCACCTCCACTACCAGCATGCTGTTCTCGGGTTTAACGAGCCCTGCCGCCGCCCCGGCTCGTGCTGAGGGTGGGGGGGTTCGAGCCCCAGCAAGGACTCCAGGAACTGCAGCCACAGCCCCTATAACTATAGATATGCGGGCACCAGAGGGAAAAACTGCCAAAGGCTTTTCACCACCATCAGACGTACCACCGCCAGGCACCCCGCCACGCTGCGCCAGTGCAGACTCAGAGTCACGAGCCTTTTCGCCGGCACCAACAGCTCTGGTTTATCCCCCGTTACCACCTTCTTCCCTGCCACCACGGCGTGAGGAGGAGGGGGATGAACATTCATCTGGCTCCAAGGACGCACAGCTGGAAGAGACGCTAAAAAGACTGGAAGCCCTAGAGATTCGCCTAGAAGTGTCACTGGGAAACTTGTCAACTCCTTCGCCTGTGCCACATCGAGACCTGTCAGCATCCAACCTATTCATTCCGAACGGAGCATCGGGTGAGATCAGTCTTTTTGCACCTTTGCAAGGGACGCCGGCGGGAGGGGCCGGGGTTTTGAATCCGATAGTGCAGTGGAAAGAGGTGATTCGAGATGCTTTGATAGAAGGAGAGCCTTTTCCTATGGCATTTCCAGTTGTGACTGATAATACTGGGAAAAGTGTGTGGAAAGCATTAGACTGGAAAATATTGAAGGAAGCTAAAAGTGCAGTTACTCAGTATGGGCTAAAATCATCATATGCTCAATCTGTGTTGCAGCATATTTTTTCATCACAGTTGTTAGCTCCTTATGATATTAGAATGATTGTCCAGGTCGCAGCAGCTGCAGTTCTTTCAGTACTGGCAGGCTGCTTGTGATAGGGCAGCTGCAACGCCTCGACAACAGGGTGATCCATTATTCGGGGTGCAAACTCAAATGCTGATGGGAGCGGGACACTACACACGATCTGATTGGCAAGCGCAATTTGCTACCGAAGTGTTACAACTGGGCCAAGATTTGGCTTATAGAGCGCTTGCTAGGGTGCACGATGAAAAGTCTGGACCTGCCTTTACATCAAGAAGACAAGGTCCCACAGAACCATATGGGAAATTTATTGATCGGTTGCACACTGCAATTATGGCTCACCCTGATCTGGATGATGACATGAAAGCAAAGTTCTTAGATATGCTTGCCTTTAATAATGCTAATCAAAAAAAAACAAAAAACAAAAAACAAACCCAAAAAACTAAGAGAGCCCTCAGTGTGCTGCCAAAAGGATCTAGTACAGGGCAACTGCTGGAAGCTGCTGAGCGAATGTTAGAACAAGAAAAGGCTACAGTCATGGCTGCTGCTGTAGGTGCAGCCGTTAAACCGTTGATATCAATAAAGCGGCGCGTGATTAACTGTCTGTAACCCCCATTCCCTCTTTCCCCCCCCCCCCGCCCCCCATCCCTGTCCCGCTAAGGGGGCAGGGGAGGGAGGTGGAGATGGTGTTAAGCCTGGGAAGAGGGAGGGGTGGGGGGAGGTTGTCTTGTTCCCTTTTTCCTTATCCTGCTTTGGTTTTAGTGATGGTCTGTTTTGCCTGTAGCGGTGGCTTTAAGGATCCCTCCCTATTCTTGTCTTAAACCTCAGGTTTTAGTTTTCTTTCCTCTTATATGTCTGGGCCACAGCCGCCGCCAGGCGCCCCCACCCCCCCGCCCCTGACATGGTTAACAGATACTCCTGTCTGAGTCGAGCTTTGTATAAGTGGAAGGACCGTTCCCTCTTATAACATGGGGGAAGGGATACGCTTATGTCTTTACAGGAGCAGTAAACAAGTGGATCCCTGTCTGTATCATCTGCGGGTATTTCAGAACATGTTTGGTTGACCTGCCAGATACCGGTAGGACGGCAACTCTGTGTAAAACAGCAGCAACCACAAGTGCTGAGTGCTAAAACTACAAAAGATGGAACTTTTTGGGATCAGTAAAGATGGACTTCTATTTCTTTTTAACTATTCAAGAGCTAATGTTTCTAGAGGGGTAATGATTGTAAATGCTTTAAGATCTATACATTGCAACGACACAGCATGACGTAATCATGCGAGCACATATCAAAATCCAGACAGCATAAAAGACCTAAACGAAGCATACATAGCATTGAATCTGGTTGCCAAGATAATACAGAGTTTTGGAAACTAAGTAAAATTATTGCTGCTTCAGTCTTTACACCTGGTGTGGCAAGTGCCTAGGCATTAACTATGCTAAATAAATTGGACTGTTGGCTTGCTAAGCAAATAAATACAACTGTATCGGCACTATCAACGCTGTTAACTGATGTAGATTCTATATACTATGCTACTTTACAAAACAGAACCGCTGTTAGCCTGCAGAGCACATATTTGACGGGCCTTGTTGCATGCGCTGGCCACGCATGCAGCAACGTCTAGTCAGGCCTTGTTGTATGCGCTGGCCACGCATGCAGCAACACCTAGTCAGGACTCTTTCACTGAATCTGCTGAGGGTATAAACAGAGGTGGCTCGGAGCGAAGGGGAGAGGACAGACCCAGAGCACACTTTATTTACAACAGGGGACGCCCTGAAGGTGCTGCGCCTGCCTCCCTTCTCTGCTCTGACCCGGCTGATAAACATCCTCTTGCTCAGCGGTGTCTTTGGCATAGTTGGGTTAGTAACAGAATAGATCAGCAATAGATTTTTTTTATTATTAGCACAAAATCATGGTTGTCAGGATTTTGATGGGCTTTGCTGCATGAATCTGTCTGATCATTCGGAATCTATTCACAAAAGTATTCAAAACTTGCAAAAAGGAGTACAAAAACAGCAACAAAGTGATGGTTTTGATATATTCAGACATCTTTTGGTGACTTGATATAAGCTTGTTACTAATAGCTGTAGGATGCTTATTCATTCCTTTTATATATGTATTTTGATCTATAATTCTGTGTCTTAAAATGTGTGCAAACTTTAATAGATAAAGCGTTGAAACAAGCCTCTTCTCCTAAACAAAGAAGGGGGAGATGTGGTATTTCGCTGAGCCAGTATGGTATCAGTGAAAGCACACCGACCTTGGGGGAGGAATGCAATCATGCTCTCAGGAAGAAAGCCATGGAATGAGAAGGGAAGCTTTAAGATACAAAACATTGTTAGCAGAATTTATGGCTTGTTTCAACAGAGGCCTGCAGAAAACTAGTCATTGCTCTTGTAGATAAGAAAGTTACTGGAGTTGTTATATCCATAATAGTAGAAAAATGTTATAGTAGAAAATTACTAGAAGGTACTGAAACTTAGCTTTGCTTTGTAATCATGAATATGCATAAACATGTGATCAGTAATTTTATTAACTAAGCTTGTGTGTGGCATAACTGGGTGGTTGCTGTCCTTGGTTAAAATCGGAATTATGATACTAGGCATCATACTAGGCATAACATACCATGCTTGCAAAAAATGATTAACAACTCAATACAGACAATCTGGCTCATAAAAAAAAAAAAAAAAAAAAAAAAAAAAGAAGAAAAGGGAGATTCAGTAGAGGCCTACATGAACCTAGTTGATATTGTAGTAAAATAAGGTCAGGAGTACCAAAAAGAGCCATAGGAGGACCATGTTATTTTGGAAAATTGATAATGTTTGCTCCACCTATGAGAACATTACGGAATCACACTCGAGCAAGAAGATCGCTAAAAGTATTGACTCCCCATTGTGACGGCAATTTAACCCTGTTGGGTACAGCTGAGCGGATAGCATTATCTTTATTTGTTCCTTGGGCAGCAACTGCAAAAGCTTTAGCTAACTTAAATAAATTAGCTTGTTGGGCACAAAAGCAAATGAATTTAACCTCTAGCATGTTATCAGGATTATTAGAAGACATGGATAGTATGCGTCATGATATTTTTGCAGAATCTAGCAGCCATTGATTTTTTGTTATTAGCGCATAAGTGGGTCTGGATTGTTCAAAACAAAAAGGGGGATTTGTTGGATACCTGGAGTATCAGGGACACTTAGTGAACAATCCAGACCGAATGGAATTGTTATGTTTGTGAGCAGCAGGCCTCAAGGACATCACTGAAGCCGCTTGTGAGAAAGTAATGAAGCCGCCTGTAAGAAAGTACTGAAGCCACCTGTGAGAAAATAATGAGGCCGCCTGTGAGAAAGTAATGAAGCTTCCTGTGAGAAAGTAAACGAAGCAACCTTGAAGAAGATCGTAAACAACTCTGAGAAAGTGAAAACATGAAAAGTACGGGACTTTCAGGTTAACGGGACTTTCCAGATTAGCTAACTGCAAGTAGCAAGGATATGCAAATGTAACTATTAGAGCTTAAGCCAATCACGCAATGACTAGTAGGCATATTTTATCTTAGCAATATAAATATGTGCACCCGGGACTAATAAATCGAACTACGCTTATTACTCATATTGAGTCTTTTGTCGTACGTTCCTCCGTCGCTCGCAGGACTGCACCCCGTGGAAGAGATGACCCACGCCGGAGCAGTTTCACGGAGGACTGTGGACATGGGAGGGACCCCACGCTGGAGCAGAGGAGGAATGCAAGGAGTTCTTCCCCCAACGATGACACAGCGGCATAAAACAACGCGTGATGAACTGACTGCGACCCCCATTCCCCCCCCCCCGCCCCCGACCCCCCCCTCCATGCCGCTCGGGAGGGGAAGGTAGTAGAGATAATGTTAAGCCCGGGAAGAGGGAGGGGTGGGGGGAGGTTATCTTGTTCCCTGTCTCATTCTCCTGCTAGTTTTAGAAATAAATGAGTGTTTTTCCCCAAGTCGAGTCTGTTTTGCCTGTAACGGTAACTTTACAAATTTCTTCCCGTCCTTATCTCAAACCTCGAGCCGTTTTTCTTATATCATCTCCTCCTATTCTCTCGGAGGGTGGGGGGAGCGAGAGAGAGACTGTGTAGTCTGGTCCCGATCGGGGCTGAACTGCGACAGTGGCCCAGCTGTCTGAGAGCAGTAGCAGCTGTCATTCTAAACATTCAAGAAGCCTGAAAGTTCACTCTAGGCCAGAAAATGACTGTCCTAGTTTCCCAGACTGTATCTGCGGTCCTTGAAGCAAAAGGAGGGCATTGGCTTTCCCCACAAAGGTTCCTGAAATATCAAGCTATAATGGTTGAACAGGATGATGTTGAAATCGTGACCACAAACATCATCAATCCGGCCTCATTCCTTGATGGGAACATCGGGGAGCCGGTGAGTCATGACTGCTTGGAAACAATTGAAACCATGTATTCTAGTCGAACGGATCTTAAAGATGTCCCTGTCGATGGAGCCGAACATTGGTTCACCGATGGAAGCAGCTATATGTTAAATGGAAGGCGACATTCCGGATATGCTGTTACCACTTTTGAAAAGGTGATAGAGTCCAGGCCACTATCAGCCGACGTCTCAGCCCAAAAGGCCGAGATCATAGCCCTTACCTGAGCCCTGGAGAGAGCCCAGGGAAGGACTGTAAACATTTGGACTGACCCTAAATATGCCTTTGGGGTGGTACATGCCCATGGAGCAATATGGAAGGCAAGAGGACTGTTAAATTCTCATGGAAAAACCATCAAACACGCAGAAGGGATTTTGAAAATCCTGAATGCAGTCCAGCTTCCCAAAAAGGTGGCAATTATGCATATTAAAGCACACCAGAAAGTGAGCACAGAATTGGAAAGAGGAAATGAGCTGGCAGATAGGGAAGCAAAACAAGCAGCTAGAGAAACAATCAAGGTAGAGGGTGCGCTAATACCTGATGGACAGGTATTTCTAGAAGGTAAACCAGAATACACAAAGGAAGTCGGCAAACTTATTAATGATCTAAAGGGGTCATATAATGAGGAAGGGTGGGCCAATTACTACCCCTCACACGGGAGGGTAGTAATTCCCTCCTACATGATATGGTCAGTAGTCCGAGAAGAACATAGAAAAAGACACTGGGGGGAGGGGGGGTCAGAAGCCCTATATAAAGATCTCATCAGGAACATAATAGCGCGAAACTTAGCCACTACCGTTAGACAAGTAACTCAACAATGTGATCTTTGTCTCCAGACTAATCCTAAAGTTGTAAAAGAGCCGAAACTTGAAAAAATCGGAAAGGGGAATGGTCCGGGACAACGTTGGCAGATTGATTTCTCAGAACTCCCTAGAAAAGGGGGGTATCGATACTTATTAGTACTTACGGATACCTTTTCAGGCTGGCCAGAAGCTTTCCCGTGCGTAACTGCTAAAGCCTGGGAAGTAACCAAAATACTGCTCCAGGAAATAGTACCTAGGTTTGGAGTCGCAGCAGTAATGTCATCGGATAGAGGACCACATTTTGTGTCCAGAATAGTACAAGCAATTAGCCACCATCTAGGGATAGAGTGGCAATTACATACCTCTTACCGACCACAATCAAGTGGCCAGGTGGAGAAAATGAATCACCCAATCAAACAACAGATTGTCAAGTTGGGTCAGGAAACTAATCTAACTTTACCATTAGCTCTTATACGAATACGAACCAGACCAAGAGCAAGAGAAGGGCTTAGTCCATTCGAAATTCTATATGGACGACCCTATGGGGTACAAAAGGGAACGTCTTCACAAATTGGTGAAGAAATAATGACCTCCTATATGGTGGCACTAAACAAACAATTAAAAAGAATTGAAAAACATGCAATGGGAACACGTCGTAGGGGTCTGGATGGGCCTGTTCACGATATACAACCAGGGGACTATGTATATGTTAAATCTCTTACAGAAAAAACTCTGGAACCACAGTGGGCCGGACCTTTTCAAGTCCTCCTCACCACCTACACGGCAATTAAGGTAAAGGGACAGAACTCCTGGATACACCATACTCGGATCAAGAGAGCCTCTGCAACCTTGTGGAAAGTAACTCCAGACAACAACGAAGACTTGAGACTTAAACTCGTTCGAACGGATAAGGGCGGGAACAATGTGGGTAACAAGTAAGTGAGCCAAAAGCAGTAGTGAACCGGAGGGACACCACAGCAAACGATACCGGACAAAGAAACCGGGACCGGCCAGTAACTAATCTCGCCCAAATCTGTCATCGGTGCAGTTTATATCTTATTTGTCATTTTATTATAGGAAATATAAAACCCATTTTAGCAGGTCACCAAAGGCAGTACATTATCTACAGAAGTAGCTGTACTAATCCACTAGACCAACTAAATCCTAAAATGACCAATTGTTTAATTGGAATTGTGATTGGGCTTACAATATTTTCCTGCATCTTACCACTAACTTGTAATCAAAAGGACACCAAATGGCCGTGGTCTCACGCCTCCCTTGGGTTTACAGGAAGCATGGGACCACCTTTTAAACGGTCGGGCTTAAACTTGGCCACTGTGGTTATGCACAAAATGGAAATGTACTCAGGGCATGAGTGGGGCTGGGACATTGGCAACAGGGATCCTTAATACTATGGTGCACCCCGTTGTGATCTTATTGATTAGCTTAGGCGTTTTATTACTATTAACTATTGTGCTGTACCTATGGGTTTGGAGACTGTTTAAGAAAGTAACACTGTCATAGTTCAGCCCCTATCAGGACCAGACTACGCAGTCTCTCTCTCACTCCTCCCACCCTCCGAGAGAACAGGGGGAGATAATGTAAGGAAAAACGGCTCGAGGTTTGAGATAAGGACAGGGAGAAATCCTTAAATTTACCGTCACGGGCAAAACAGACTCCTCTTGGGGAAAACTATTCATTTATTACTACAAACAGCAAGATAATGAGACAGAGAACAAGATAACCTCCCTCCACCCCTCCCTCTTCCCAAGCTTAACATTATCTCTACTACCTTCCCCCCCCCGAGTGGCACAGGAGGGGGAAGAGGGAATGGGGATTGCGGTCAGTTCATCACGCGTTGTTTTACGCTGCTGCTTCATGGTTGGGGGAAGAACTCCTCACATTCCTCCCCTGCTCTGTTGTGGGGTCCCACCCGTACGCCACAGTCCTTCCTGAAACTGCTCCGGCATGGGTCATCTCTTCCACGGGGTGCAGTCTCTCCAGAACAGCTGTCCCAGCGGGCCCTCCATGGGCCACAGCTGCCTTCAGGCATCCACCTCCCCCAGTACGGGATCCTTCACGGGCTCCAAGTGGATCTCTGCCCCTCCGTGGACCTCCATGGGCTGCAGGGGGACAACCTGCTCCACCATGGTCGTCACCACAGGCTGCAGGGGAATCTTGGCCAGGAGCCACATTACTCCTCCCACTCCTTCTGAACTGACCTGGGCATCTGCAGCCGTTCCTCACAACAGGCTGGTAGATGTCTCTCAGGATCCTTTTTACATCTTATTCACTTCTCCTCTCCTCTCCACTTCCTGCAGCCGGGCCGGACCAATTCGGGCCCAGTCAGCGGCTTGGCGAGAGGCCAGAGGGTGAGGCCTGCAAGGCCCATAAGGCCTGCGCCTCCCTCTCTGTGCCTCTGCCCCCCGCTCAGCTGCTTCACATCTCTCCCTTTTTTTTTTTTTTCTGTTTTCCCCTATTTAAATACGTTATCGCAGAGGCGTTATCAGGGGACATTCTGCTACCAATTGGCTTGGCCTTGGCCAGCAGCGGGTCCGCTCTAGGCCCGGCCGAGTCCACTGAACAAAGGGGAGCGACTTCTAGCAGTTTCCTACAGAAGCTACCACCTTAGGCCCCCCCGTCACTAAACAAAACCATGTATGATGCTTCATATCATTCAGGGAAACTGTTTAAGTAAAAGAATTTACTTAGTGTGATTAAAAGGGGGGATTGATATAGGGGACAATAAGTTAATCACAACTATATATGTATGCTCTTAAAGAATTGTTGTAGTTCAGCCCCGATCGGGACCAGACTACGCAGTCTCTCTCTCACTCCCCCCCCACTCTCCAAGAGAACAGGGGGAGATTTGGTAAACAAAAGAAAACCAGGAAAAAACCAAACCCGTGGGTTGAGATTGAACAAAAAGTAAATTTAACAGTAATGACAGAAGAAAACAAAACAGTGATGCAATACAAATATAGTATAATGGCTTACAACAAATCTCCACACCTAGTTTCTTCCACGTAGCAGGAGGCTCCTTTCACCACCCTCCTCACTTACATACTGAGCCCCAGCAGTTAGCTGATTAGTTAACTATCCCAGCCATAGGGGCTACCAGCTTCAGTACTCCACCCAGCTCAGGTAAATATTAACTCTATCCTAGCCAGAAACAGGACAAGAATACAGTTATAAAACATAGTCATGTACCCATATAGCTTAGAGAAACAATTAATGGAAGAGGAAGTCTGTTTTTTTTTTCTTTTCCTGACGAAGGACTCATTTGTAAGGAGTGAGAAACAGTCCCTACTGCTCAGTGGGAAAAAATCTTAAAAATCCTGAACCTTTTGTTACATGGTGACCAGCTCTGAATACCCTTGCTGCTCCTCACCGGCTCTTGCTACCACACATACAGGCTCCAAACTCTGGGGCTCCGGGCTTTCCTAGACCACCAGGACAGGGTGGTAAAGATCTACAGGCGTAAAAAAAATCTACAGGCCAGGAAACATTGGGGCTCCGGGATTTCCTAGACCACCAGAACTCCGACGTTTAACACCAGCTCGAGCTGTCCGCCTAGTGTTAAACCACAGCTTAAAAATGGTGAATGTCAGACAGCTGCTCCCACACCAGAAGTGTCAGCTCTGGAATGTCTTGCTGCTTCTCACCAGCTCTAGGCACCACATCTACAGGCTCACAAACATTGGGGATCCGGCATTTCCTGGGACACCAGGACTCCGACGTCTACCATCACCTCAACTCAGCAGTCCCTTTTGAAAAAAATCTTAAAAATCACAAACGTCAGAAGACTGCTCCCACACCAGAAGTGACATTTCTGAAAGCTCTTGCTTCTCCCGCCCGGCTCTTGCCACCGCATCTACAGGCTCACAAATATTGGGACTGCGAGATTTCCTAGAACACCAGCACTCCAACGTTTACCACGGTGTACTTATGGCCGCCCAGTGAAAACACTCTTATATATCATGAACGTTGGATGATAGATCCCACACCAGAAGTGCCAGCTCTGAAAACCCCTCAGTGGCTCTTGCCACCGCATCTACAAGCCCAGCAACACTGGGGCTCCGTTCTTTCCTAGACAATCAGGACTCTGACTTTTGCCACCATGTACACCAGTAAACTTTCAGAGGTGGCACCTTTGGTGTTAAAGCAATCGTCTGAGTTCGTGATTTTTAAGATTTATTTCTCACTGTGCAGCAGCTCTAGGTGATGGTAAGTGTCAGAGTCCTGCTGGTGGAGGAAAGCCCAGAGACTCAATGTTTCTGAGCCTGTAGATGTGGTGGGAAGAGTCGGTGAGGAGCAGCAAGAACTTTTAGAGCAGGCATTTCAGGTGTTGGAGTAATTGTCTGACTTCCTTCTGTGCGGCTGGTTCCAAGTTGACGGTAACTGCCAGCGTGCTAGCTGTGTAGGACAGTGAAGAGGCTGACACGTGTGTGTCCGTAGAGCTGCTAGAAAGCGTACGTGAAGAGCAGGAAGGGCTTTCAGAGCAGCCGGTTCTCGTCTTGGACAGTCGCCACACATCCGCACTTTTAGTGCCTCAGAACCCCGGACAGCTTGCAAAACACGGCTGTAACTGTCCCAGCGCAAGCTGTTCAGGAAAGCACAGAAATGCGATGTTCGCGTGCTTTTAGCGCTGCTCACAAGAAGCCTCCGGAGCAGGCACTTCTCGTGCGGCAACAACTATGCCTTCTACGATCTTTCCTAGCCTCTTTTCCTCCGGGCAGCCGGCTTGAGCTGATGTGAAGTGTTGGTGGGCAAATCATCCAGAGAAGTGTAGCAATGCTTCTGGGCTGTTAGCAAGAGCGAGTGAAGAGCAGCAAGAGCTTTCCTTGCTGACCCTTTTCACGTGGGAGATTAGCTGGACATTTGCCGGTTTAGTGCCTTGTTTCTTCTGCGCAGCTTGCACAAAGCTCATTGCGGCTTTCGCGGTTCGAGTTGTGCATCGCCGGAGCTCTGCGGGAAAGAGCGAGAGAAGAGCCGCGAAAGCTCCGAGTGCGGCCAGCTCGCGTGTAGCCGCGAATGTGCGCTGTTCGCCGGTTGCAGGGCGACTGCCTTCTGCGCGGCTGCTTCCAAGTTGACGGTAACTGCCAGCGTGCTAGCTGTGTAGGACAGTGAAGAGGCTGACGCGTGTGTGTCCGTAGAGCTGCTAGAAAGCGTACGTGACGAGCAGGAAGGGCTTTCAGAGCAGCCGGTTCTCGTCTTGCACAGTCGCCACACATCCGCACTTTTAGTGCCTCAGAACCCCGGACAGCTTGCAAAACACGGCTGTAACTGTCCCAGCGCAAGCTGTTCAGGAAAGCACAGAAACGCGATGTTCGCGTGCTTTTAGCGCTGCTCGCAAGAAGCCTCCGGAGCAGGCACTTCTCGTGCAGCAACAACCGTGCCTGCTACGATCTTTCCTAGCCTCTTTTCCTCCGGGCAGCCGGCTTGAGCTGATGTGAAGTGTTGGTGGGCAAATCATCCAGAGAAGCGTCGCAATGCTTCTGGGCTGTTAGCAAGAGCTTTCCTTGCTGAGCCTTTTCACGTTGGAGATTAGCTGGACATTTGCCGGTTTAGTGCCTTGTTTCTTCTGCGCAGCTTGCACAAAGCTCATTGCGGCTTTCGCGGTTCGAGTTGTGCATCGCCGGAGCTCTGCGGGAAAGAGCGAGAGAAGAGCCGCGAAAGCTCCGAGTGCGGCCAGCTCGCGTGTAGCCGCGATGATGCGCTGTTCGCCGGTTGCAGGGCGACTGCCTTCTGCGCGGCTGCTTCCAAGTTGACGGTAACTGCCAGCGTGCTAGCTGTGTAGGACAGTGAAGAGGCTGACGCGTGTGTGTCCGTAGAGCTGCTAGAAAGCGTACGTGACGAGCAGGAAGGGCTTTCAGAGCAGCCGGTTCTCGTCTTGGACAGTCGCCACACATCCGCACTTTTAGTGCCTCAGAACCCCGGACAGCTTGCAAAACACGGCTGTAACTGTCCCAGCGCAAGCTGTTCAGGAAAGCACAGAAACGCGATGTTCGCGTGCTTTTAGCGCTGCTCGCAAGAAGCCTCCGGAGCAGGCACTTCTCGTGCAGCAACAACCGTGCCTGCTACGATCTTTCCTAGCCTCTTTTCCTCCGGGCAGCCGGCTTGAGCTGATGTGAAGTGTTGGTGGGCAAATCATCCAGAGAAGAGTCGCAATGCTTCTGGGCTGTTAGCAAGAGCTTTCCTTGCTGACCCTTTTCACGTTGGAGATTAGCTGGACATTTGCCAGTTTAGTGCCTTGTTTCTTCTGCGCAGCTTGCACAAAGCTCATTGCGGCTTTCGCGGTTCGAGTTGTGCATCGCCGGAGCTCTGCGGGAAAGAGCGAGAGAAGAGCCGCGAAAGCTCCGAGTGCGGCCAGCTCGCGTGTAGCCGCGAATGTGCGCTGTTCGCCGGTTGCAGGGCGAGTGCCTTCTGCGCGGCTGCTTCCAAGTTGACGGTAACTGCCAGCGTGCTAGCTGTGTAGGACAGTGAAGAGGCTGACGCGTGTGTGTCCGTAGAGCTGCTAGAAAGCGTACGTGACGAGCAGGAAGGGCTTTCAGAGCAGCCGGTTCTCGTCTTGCACAGTCGCCACACATCCGCACTTTTAGTGCCTCAGAACCCCGGACAGCTTGCAAAACACGGCTGTAACTGTCCCAGCGCAAGCTGTTCAGGAAAGCACAGAAACGCGATGTTCGCGTGCTTTTAGCGCTGCTCGCAAGAAGCCTCCGGAGCAGGCACTTCTCGTGCAGCAACAACCGTGCCTGCTACGATCTTTCCTAGCCTCTTTTCCTCCGGGCAGCCGGCTTGAGCTGATGTGAAGTGTTGGTGGGCAAATCATCCAGAGAAGCGTCGCAATGCTTCTGGGCTGTTAGCAAGAGCTTTCCTTGCTGACCCTTTTCACGTTGGAGATTAGCTGGACATTTGCCGGTTTAGTGCCTTGTTTCTTCTGCGCAGCTTGCACAAAGCTCATTGCGGCTTTCGCGGTTCGAGTTGTGCATCGCCGGAGCTCTGCGGGAAAGAGCGAGAGAAGAGCCGCGAAAGCTCCGAGTGCGGCCAGCTCGCGTGTAGCCGCGAATGTGCGCTGTTCGCCGGTTGCAGGGCGAGTGCCTTCTGCGCGGCTGCTTCCAAGTTGACGGTAACTGCCAGCGTGCTAGCTGTGTAGGACAGTGAAGAGGCTGACGCGTGTGTGTCCGTAGAGCTGCTAGAAAGCGTACGTGACGAGCAGGAAGGGCTTTCAGAGCAGCCGGTTCTCGTCTTGCACAGTCGCCACACATCCGCACTTTTAGTGCCTCAGAACCCCGGACAGCTTGCAAAACACGGCTGTAACTGTCCCAGCGCAAGCTGTTCAGGAAAGCACAGAAACGCGATGTTCGCGTGCTTTTAGCGCTGCTCGCAAGAAGCCTCCGGAGCAGGCACTTCTCGTGCAGCAACAACCGTGCCTGCTACGATCTTTCCTAGCCTCTTTTCCTCCGGGCAGCCGGCTTGAGCTGATGTGAAGTGTTGGTGGGCAAATCATCCAGAGAAGCGTCGCAATGCTTCTGGGCTGTTAGCAAGAGCTTTCCTTGCTGACCCTTTTCACGTTGGAGATTAGCTGGACATTTGCCGGTTTAGTGCCTTGTTTCTTCTGCGCAGCTTGCACAAAGCTCATTGCGGCTTTCGCGGTTCGAGTTGTGCATCGCCGGAGCTCTGCGGGAAAGAGCGAGAGAAGAGCCGCGAAAGCTCCGAGTGCGGCCAGCTCGCGTGTAGCCGCGAATGTGCGCTGTTCGCCGGTTGCAGGGCGACTGCCTTCTGCGCGGCTGCTTCCAAGTTGACGGTAACTGCCAGCGTGCTAGCTGTGTAGGACAGTGAAGAGGCTGACGCGTGTGTGTCCGTAGAGCTGCTAGAAAGCGTACGTGACGAGCAGGAAGGGCTTTCAGAGCAGCCGGTTCTCGTCTTGGACAGTCGCCACACATCCGCACTTTTAGTGCCTCAGAACCCCGGACAGCTTGCAAAACACGGCTGTAACTGTCCCAGCGCAAGCTGTTCAGGAAAGCACAGAAACGCGATGTTCGCGTGCTTTTAGCGCTGCTCGCAAGAAGCCTCCGGAGCAGGCACTTCTCGTGCAGCAACAACCGTGCCTGCTACGATCTTTCCTAGCCTCTTTTCCTCCGGGCAGCCGGCTTGAGCTGATGTGAAGTGTTGGTGGGCAAATCATCCAGAGAAGCGTCGCAATGCTTCTGGGCTGTTAGCAAGAGCTTTCCTTGCTGAGCCTTTTCACGTTGGAGATTAGCTGGACATTTGCCGGTTTAGTGCCTTGTTTCTTCTGCGCAGCTTGCACAAAGCTCATTGCGGCTTTCGCGGTTCGAGTTGTGCATCGCCGGAGCTCTGCGGGAAAGAGCGAGAGAAGAGCCGCGAAAGCTCCGAGTGCGGCCAGCTCGCGTGTAGCCGCGAATGTGCGCTGTTCGCCGGTTGCAGGGCGACTGCCTTCTGCGCGGCTGCTTCCAAGTTGACGGTAACTGCCAGCGTGCTAGCTGTGTAGGACAGTGAAGAGGCTGACGCGTGTGTGTCCGTAGAGCTGCTAGAAAGCGTACGTGACGAGCAGGAAGGGCTTTCAGAGCAGCCGGTTCTCGTCTTGCACAGTCGCCACACATCCGCACTTTTAGTGCCTCAGAACCCCGGACAGCTTGCAAAACACGGCTGTAACTGTCCCAGCGCAAGCTGTTCAGGAAAGCACAGAAACGCGATGTTCGCGTGCTTTTAGCGCTGCTCGCAAGAAGCCTCCGGAGCAGGCACTTCTCGTGCAGCAACAACCGTGCCTGCTACGATCTTTCCTAGCCTCTTTTCCTCCGGGCAGCCGGCTTGAGCTGATGTGAAGTGTTGGTGGGCAAATCATCCAGAGAAGCGTCGCAATGCTTCTGGGCTGTTAGCAAGAGCTTTCCTTGCTGACCCTTTTCACGTTGGAGATTAGCTGGACATTTGCCGGTTTAGTGCCTTGTTTCTTCTGCGCAGCTTGCACAAAGCTCATTGCGGCTTTCGCGGTTCGAGTTGTGCATCGCCGGAGCTCTGCGGGAAAGAGCGAGAGAAGAGCCGCGAAAGCTCCGAGTGCGGCCAGCTCGCGTGTAGCCGCGAATGTGCGCTGTTCGCCGGTTGCAGGGCGACTGCCTTCTGCGCGGCTGCTTCCAAGTTGACGGTAACTGCCAGCGTGCTAGCTGTGTAGGACAGTGAAGAGGCTGACGCGTGTGTGTCCGTAGAGCTGCTAGAAAGCGTACGTGACGAGCAGGAAGGGCTTTCAGAGCAGCCGGTTCTCGTCTTGCACAGTCGCCACACATCCGCACTTTTAGTGCCTCAGAACCCCGGACAGCTTGCAAAACACGGCTGTAACTGTCCCAGCGCAAGCTGTTCAGGAAAGCACAGAAACGCGATGTTCGCGTGCTTTTAGCGCTGCTCGCAAGAAGCCTCCGGAGCAGGCACTTCTCGTGCAGCAACAACCGTGCCTGCTACGATCTTTCCTAGCCTCTTTTCCTCCGGGCAGCCGGCTTGAGCTGATGTGAAGTGTTGGTGGGCAAATCATCCAGAGAAGCGTCGCAATGCTTCTGGGCTGTTAGCAAGAGCTTTCCTTGCTGACCCTTTTCACGTTGGAGATTAGCTGGACATTTGCCGGTTTAGTGCCTTGTTTCTTCTGCGCAGCTTGCACAAAGCTCATTGCGGCTTTCGCGGTTCGAGTTGTGCATCGCCGGAGCTCTGCGGGAAAGAGCGAGAGAAGAGCCGCGAAAGCTCCGAGTGCGGCCAGCTCGCGTGTAGCCGCGAATGTGCGCTGTTCGCCGGTTGCAGGGCGACTGCCTTCTGCGCGGCTGCTTCCAAGTTGACGGTAACTGCCAGCGTGCTAGCTGTGTAGGACAGTGAAGAGGCTGACGCGTGTGTGTCCGTAGAGCTGCTAGAAAGCGTACGTGACGAGCAGGAAGGGCTTTCAGAGCAGCCGGTTCTCGTCTTGCACAGTCGCCACACATCCGCACTTTTAGTGCCTCAGAACCCCGGACAGCTTGCAAAACACGGCTGTAACTGTCCCAGCGCAAGCTGTTCAGGAAAGCACAGAAACGCGATGTTCGCGTGCTTTTAGCGCTGCTCGCAAGAAGCCTCCGGAGCAGGCACTTCTCGTGCAGCAACAACCGTGCCTGCTACGATCTTTCCTAGCCTCTTTTCCTCCGGGCAGCCGGCTTGAGCTGATGTGAAGTGTTGGTGGGCAAATCATCCAGAGAAGCGTCGCAATGCTTCTGGGCTGTTAGCAAGAGCTTTCCTTGCTGACCCTTTTCACGTTGGAGATTAGCTGGACATTTGCCGGTTTAGTGCCTTGTTTCTTCTGCGCAGCTTGCACAAAGCTCATTGCGGCTTTCGCGGTTCGAGTTGTGCATCGCCGGAGCTCTGCGGGAAAGAGCGAGAGAAGAGCCGCGAAAGCTCCGAGTGCGGCCAGCTCGCGTGTAGCCGCGAATGTGCGCTGTTCGCCGGTTGCAGGGCGAGTGCCTTCTGCGCGGCTGCTTCCAAGTTGACGGTAACTGCCAGCGTGCTAGCTGTGTAGGACAGTGAAGAGGCTGACGCGTGTGTGTCCGTAGAGCTGCTAGAAAGCGTACGTGACGAGCAGGAAGGGCTTTCAGAGCAGCCGGTTCTCGTCTTGCACAGTCGCCACACATCCGCACTTTTAGTGCCTCAGAACCCCGGACAGCTTGCAAAACACGGCTGTAACTGTCCCAGCGCAAGCTGTTCAGGAAAGCACAGAAACGCGATGTTCGCGTGCTTTTAGCGCTGCTCGCAAGAAGCCTCCGGAGCAGGCACTTCTCGTGCAGCAACAACCGTGCCTGCTACGATCTTTCCTAGCCTCTTTTCCTCCGGGCAGCCGGCTTGAGCTGATGTGAAGTGTTGGTGGGCAAATCATCCAGAGAAGCGTCGCAATGCTTCTGGGCTGTTAGCAAGAGCTTTCCTTGCTGAGCCTTTTCACGTTGGAGATTAGCTGGACATTTGCCGGTTTAGTGCCTTGTTTCTTCTGCGCAGCTTGCACAAAGCTCATTGCGGCTTTCGCGGTTCGAGTTGTGCATCGCCGGAGCTCTGCGGGAAAGAGCGAGAGAAGAGCCGCGAAAGCTCCGAGTGCGGCCAGCTCGCGTGTAGCCGCGAATGTGCGCTGTTCGCCGGTTGCAGGGCGACTGCCTTCTGCGCGGCTGCTTCCAAGTTGACGGTAACTGCCAGCGTGCTAGCTGTGTAGGACAGTGAAGAGGCTGACGCGTGTGTGTCCGTAGAGCTGCTAGAAAGCGTACGTGACGAGCAGGAAGGGCTTTCAGAGCAGCCGGTTCTCGTCTTGCACAGTCGCCACACATCCGCACTTTTAGTGCCTCAGAACCCCGGACAGCTTGCAAAACACGGCTGTAACTGTCCCAGCGCAAGCTGTTCAGGAAAGCACAGAAACGCGATGTTCGCGTGCTTTTAGCGCTGCTCGCAAGAAGCCTCCGGAGCAGGCACTTCTCGTGCAGCAACAACCGTGCCTGCTACGATCTTTCCTAGCCTCTTTTCCTCCGGGCAGCCGGCTTGAGCTGATGTGAAGTGTTGGTGGGCAAATCATCCAGAGAAGCGTCGCAATGCTTCTGGGCTGTTAGCAAGAGCTTTCCTTGCTGACCCTTTTCACGTGGGAGATTAGCTGGACATTTGCCGGTTTAGTGCCTTGTTTCTTCTGCGCAGCTTGCACAAAGCTCATTGCGGCTTTCGCGGTTCGAGTTGTGCATCGCCGGAGCTCTGCGGGAAAGAGCGAGAGAAGAGCCGCGAAAGCTCCGAGTGCGGCCAGCTCGCGTGTAGCCGCGAATGTGCGCTGTTCGCCGGTTGCAGGGCGAGTGCCTTCTGCGCGGCTGCTTCCAAGTTGACGGTAACTGCCAGCGTGCTAGCTGTGTAGGACAGTGAAGAGGCTGACGCGTGTGTGTCCGTAGAGCTGCTAGAAAGCGTACGTGACGAGCAGGAAGGGCTTTCAGAGCAGCCGGTTCTCGTCTTGCACAGTCGCCACACATCCGCACTTTTAGTGCCTCAGAACCCCGGACAGCTTGCAAAACACGGCTGTAACTGTCCCAGCGCAAGCTGTTCAGGAAAGCACAGAAACGCGATGTTCGCGTGCTTTTAGCGCTGCTCGCAAGAAGCCTCCGGAGCAGGCACTTCTCGTGCAGCAACAACCGTGCCTGCTACGATCTTTCCTAGCCTCTTTTCCTCCGGGCAGCCGGCTTGAGCTGATGTGAAGTGTTGGTGGGCAAATCATCCAGAGAAGCGTCGCAATGCTTCTGGGCTGTTAGCAAGAGCTTTCCTTGCTGAGCCTTTTCACGTTGGAGATTAGCTGGACATTTGCCGGTTTAGTGCCTTGTTTCTTCTGCGCAGCTTGCACAAAGCTCATTGCGGCTTTCGCGGTTCGAGTTGTGCATCGCCGGAGCTCTGCGGGAAAGAGCGAGAGAAGAGCCGCGAAAGCTCCGAGTGCGGCCAGCTCGCGTGTAGCCGCGAATGTGCGCTGTTCGCCGGTTGCAGGGCGACTGCCTTCTGCGCGGCTGCTTCCAAGTTGACGGTAACTGCCAGCGTGCTAGCTGTGTAGGACAGTGAAGAGGCTGACGCGTGTGTGTCCGTAGAGCTGCTAGAAAGCGTACGTGACGAGCAGGAAGGGCTTTCAGAGCAGCCGGTTCTCGTCTTGGACAGTCGCCACACATCCGCACTTTTAGTGCCTCAGAACCCCGGACAGCTTGCAAAACACGGCTGTAACTGTCCCAGCGCAAGCTGTTCAGGAAAGCACAGAAACGCGATGTTCGCGTGCTTTTAGCGCTGCTCGCAAGAAGCCTCCGGAGCAGGCACTTCTCGTGCAGCAACAACCGTGCCTGCTACGATCTTTCCTAGCCTCTTTTCCTCCGGGCAGCCGGCTTGAGCTGATGTGAAGTGTTGGTGGGCAAATCATCCAGAGAAGAGTCGCAATGCTTCTGGGCTGTTAGCAAGAGCTTTCCTTGCTGACCCTTTTCACGTTGGAGATTAGCTGGACATTTGCCAGTTTAGTGCCTTGTTTCTTCTGCGCAGCTTGCACAAAGCTCATTGCGGCTTTCGCGGTTCGAGTTGTGCATCGCCGGAGCTCTGCGGGAAAGAGCGAGAGAAGAGCCGCGAAAGCTCCGAGTGCGGCCAGCTCGCGTGTAGCCGCGAATGTGCGCTGTTCGCCGGTTGCAGGGCGAGTGCCTTCTGCGCGGCTGCTTCCAAGTTGACGGTAACTGCCAGCGTGCTAGCTGTGTAGGACAGTGAAGAGGCTGACGCGTGTGTGTCCGTAGAGCTGCTAGAAAGCGTACGTGACGAGCAGGAAGGGCTTTCAGAGCAGCCGGTTCTCGTCTTGCACAGTCGCCACACATCCGCACTTTTAGTGCCTCAGAACCCCGGACAGCTTGCAAAACACGGCTGTAACTGTCCCAGCGCAAGCTGTTCAGGAAAGCACAGAAACGCGATGTTCGCGTGCTTTTAGCGCTGCTCGCAAGAAGCCTCCGGAGCAGGCACTTCTCGTGCAGCAACAACCGTGCCTGCTACGATCTTTCCTAGCCTCTTTTCCTCCGGGCAGCCGGCTTGAGCTGATGTGAAGTGTTGGTGGGCAAATCATCCAGAGAAGCGTCGCAATGCTTCTGGGCTGTTAGCAAGAGCTTTCCTTGCTGACCCTTTTCACGTTGGAGATTAGCTGGACATTTGCCGGTTTAGTGCCTTGTTTCTTCTGCGCAGCTTGCACAAAGCTCATTGCGGCTTTCGCGGTTCGAGTTGTGCATCGCCGGAGCTCTGCGGGAAAGAGCGAGAGAAGAGCCGCGAAAGCTCCGAGTGCGGCCAGCTCGCGTGTAGCCGCGAATGTGCGCTGTTCGCCGGTTGCAGGGCGACTGCCTTCTGCGCGGCTGCTTCCAAGTTGACGGTAACTGCCAGCGTGCTAGCTGTGTAGGACAGTGAAGAGGCTGACGCGTGTGTGTCCGTAGAGCTGCTAGAAAGCGTACGTGACGAGCAGGAAGGGCTTTCAGAGCAGCCGGTTCTCGTCTTGCACAGTCGCCACACATCCGCACTTTTAGTGCCTCAGAACCCCGGACAGCTTGCAAAACACGGCTGTAACTGTCCCAGCGCAAGCTGTTCAGGAAAGCACAGAAACGCGATGTTCGCGTGCTTTTAGCGCTGCTCGCAAGAAGCCTCCGGAGCAGGCACTTCTCGTGCAGCAACAACCGTGCCTGCTACGATCTTTCCTAGCCTCTTTTCCTCCGGGCAGCCGGCTTGAGCTGATGTGAAGTGTTGGTGGGCAAATCATCCAGAGAAGCGTCGCAATGCTTCTGGGCTGTTAGCAAGAGCTTTCCTTGCTGACCCTTTTCACGTTGGAGATTAGCTGGACATTTGCCGGTTTAGTGCCTTGTTTCTTCTGCGCAGCTTGCACAAAGCTCATTGCGGCTTTCGCGGTTCGAGTTGTGCATCGCCGGAGCTCTGCGGGAAAGAGCGAGAGAAGAGCCGCGAAAGCTCCGAGTGCGGCCAGCTCGCGTGTAGCCGCGAATGTGCGCTGTTCGCCGGTTGCAGGGCGACTGCCTTCTGCGCGGCTGCTTCCAAGTTGACGGTAACTGCCAGCGTGCTAGCTGTGTAGGACAGTGAAGAGGCTGACGCGTGTGTGTCCGTAGAGCTGCTAGAAAGCGTACGTGACGAGCAGGAAGGGCTTTCAGAGCAGCCGGTTCTCGTCTTGCACAGTCGCCACACATCCGCACTTTTAGTGCCTCAGAACCCCGGACAGCTTGCAAAACACGGCTGTAACTGTCCCAGCGCAAGCTGTTCAGGAAAGCACAGAAACGCGATGTTCGCGTGCTTTTAGCGCTGCTCGCAAGAAGCCTCCGGAGCAGGCACTTCTCGTGCAGCAACAACCGTGCCTGCTACGATCTTTCCTAGCCTCTTTTCCTCCGGGCAGCCGGCTTGAGCTGATGTGAAGTGTTGGTGGGCAAATCATCCAGAGAAGCGTCGCAATGCTTCTGGGCTGTTAGCAAGAGCTTTCCTTGCTGACCCTTTTCACGTTGGAGATTAGCTGGACATTTGCCGGTTTAGTGCCTTGTTTCTTCTGCGCAGCTTGCACAAAGCTCATTGCGGCTTTCGCGGTTCGAGTTGTGCATCGCCGGAGCTCTGCGGGAAAGAGCGAGAGAAGAGCCGCGAAAGCTCCGAGTGCGGCCAGCTCGCGTGTAGCCGCGAATGTGCGCTGTTCGCCGGTTGCAGGGCGACTGCCTTCTGCGCGGCTGCTTCCAAGTTGACGGTAACTGCCAGCGTGCTAGCTGTGTAGGACAGTGAAGAGGCTGACGCGTGTGTGTCCGTAGAGCTGCTAGAAAGCGTACGTGACGAGCAGGAAGGGCTTTCAGAGCAGCCGGTTCTCGTCTTGCACAGTCGCCACACATCCGCACTTTTAGTGCCTCAGAACCCCGGACAGCTTGCAAAACACGGCTGTAACTGTCCCAGCGCAAGCTGTTCAGGAAAGCACAGAAACGCGATGTTCGCGTGCTTTTAGCGCTGCTCGCAAGAAGCCTCCGGAGCAGGCACTTCTCGTGCAGCAACAACCGTGCCTGCTACGATCTTTCCTAGCCTCTTTTCCTCCGGGCAGCCGGCTTGAGCTGATGTGAAGTGTTGGTGGGCAAATCATCCAGAGAAGCGTCGCAATGCTTCTGGGCTGTTAGCAAGAGCTTTCCTTGCTGACCCTTTTCACGTTGGAGATTAGCTGGACATTTGCCGGTTTAGTGCCTTGTTTCTTCTGCGCAGCTTGCACAAAGCTCATTGCGGCTTTCGCGGTTCGAGTTGTGCATCGCCGGAGCTCTGCGGGAAAGAGCGAGAGAAGAGCCGCGAAAGCTCCGAGTGCGGCCAGCTCGCGTGTAGCCGCGAATGTGCGCTGTTCGCCGGTTGCAGGGCGAGTGCCTTCTGCGCGGCTGCTTCCAAGTTGACGGTAACTGCCAGCGTGCTAGCTGTGTAGGACAGTGAAGAGGCTGACGCGTGTGTGTCCGTAGAGCTGCTAGAAAGCGTACGTGACGAGCAGGAAGGGCTTTCAGAGCAGCCGGTTCTCGTCTTGCACAGTCGCCACACATCCGCACTTTTAGTGCCTCAGAACCCCGGACAGCTTGCAAAACACGGCTGTAACTGTCCCAGCGCAAGCTGTTCAGGAAAGCACAGAAACGCGATGTTCGCGTGCTTTTAGCGCTGCTCGCAAGAAGCCTCCGGAGCAGGCACTTCTCGTGCAGCAACAACCGTGCCTGCTACGATCTTTCCTAGCCTCTTTTCCTCCGGGCAGCCGGCTTGAGCTGATGTGAAGTGTTGGTGGGCAAATCATCCAGAGAAGCGTCGCAATGCTTCTGGGCTGTTAGCAAGAGCTTTCCTTGCTGACCCTTTTCACGTTGGAGATTAGCTGGACATTTGCCGGTTTAGTGCCTTGTTTCTTCTGCGCAGCTTGCACAAAGCTCATTGCGGCTTTCGCGGTTCGAGTTGTGCATCGCCGGAGCTCTGCGGGAAAGAGCGAGAGAAGAGCCGCGAAAGCTCCGAGTGCGGCCAGCTCGCGTGTAGCCGCGAATGTGCGCTGTTCGCCGGTTGCAGGGCGACTGCCTTCTGCGCGGCTGCTTCCAAGTTGACGGTAACTGCCAGCGTGCTAGCTGTGTAGGACAGTGAAGAGGCTGACGCGTGTGTGTCCGTAGAGCTGCTAGAAAGCGTACGTGACGAGCAGGAAGGGCTTTCAGAGCAGCCGGTTCTCGTCTTGGACAGTCGCCACACATCCGCACTTTTAGTGCCTCAGAACCCCGGACAGCTTGCAAAACACGGCTGTAACTGTCCCAGCGCAAGCTGTTCAGGAAAGCACAGAAACGCGATGTTCGCGTGCTTTTAGCGCTGCTCGCAAGAAGCCTCCGGAGCAGGCACTTCTCGTGCAGCAACAACCGTGCCTGCTACGATCTTTCCTAGCCTCTTTTCCTCCGGGCAGCCGGCTTGAGCTGATGTGAAGTGTTGGTGGGCAAATCATCCAGAGAAGCGTCGCAATGCTTCTGGGCTGTTAGCAAGAGCTTTCCTTGCTGAGCCTTTTCACGTTGGAGATTAGCTGGACATTTGCCGGTTTAGTGCCTTGTTTCTTCTGCGCAGCTTGCACAAAGCTCATTGCGGCTTTCGCGGTTCGAGTTGTGCATCGCCGGAGCTCTGCGGGAAAGAGCGAGAGAAGAGCCGCGAAAGCTCCGAGTGCGGCCAGCTCGCGTGTAGCCGCGAATGTGCGCTGTTCGCCGGTTGCAGGGCGAGTGCCTTCTGCGCGGCTGCTTCCAAGTTGACGGTAACTGCCAGCGTGCTAGCTGTGTAGGACAGTGAAGAGGCTGACGCGTGTGTGTCCGTAGAGCTGCTAGAAAGCGTACGTGACGAGCAGGAAGGGCTTTCAGAGCAGCCGGTTCTCGTCTTGCACAGTCGCCACACATCCGCACTTTTAGTGCCTCAGAACCCCGGACAGCTTGCAAAACACGGCTGTAACTGTCCCAGCGCAAGCTGTTCAGGAAAGCACAGAAACGCGATGTTCGCGTGCTTTTAGCGCTGCTCGCAAGAAGCCTCCGGAGCAGGCACTTCTCGTGCAGCAACAACCGTGCCTGCTACGATCTTTCCTAGCCTCTTTTCCTCCGGGCAGCCGGCTTGAGCTGATGTGAAGTGTTGGTGGGCAAATCATCCAGAGAAGCGTCGCAATGCTTCTGGGCTGTTAGCAAGAGCTTTCCTTGCTGACCCTTTTCACGTTGGAGATTAGCTGGACATTTGCCGGTTTAGTGCCTTGTTTCTTCTGCGCAGCTTGCACAAAGCTCATTGCGGCTTTCGCGGTTCGAGTTGTGCATCGCCGGAGCTCTGCGGGAAAGAGCGAGAGAAGAGCCGCGAAAGCTCCGAGTGCGGCCAGCTCGCGTGTAGCCGCGAATGTGCGCTGTTCGCCGGTTGCAGGGCGACTGCCTTA
>NW_028239014.1:0-34342 GCF_036417535.1 Chlamydotis macqueenii
TTGCTTCTGGGCTGTTAGCAAGAGCTTTCCTTGCTGAGCCTTTTCACGTTGGAGATTAGCTGGACATTTGCCGGTTTAGTGCCTTGTTTCTTCTGCGCAGCTTGCACAAAGCTCATTGCGGCTTTCGCGGTTCGAGTTGTGCATCGCCGGAGCTCTGCGGGAAAGAGCGAGAGAAGAGCCGCGAAAGCTCCGAGTGCGGCCAGCTCGCGTGTAGCCGCGAATGTGCGCTGTTCGCCGGTTGCAGGGCGACTGCCTTCTGCGCGGCTGCTTCCAAGTTGACGGTAACTGCCAGCGTGCTAGCTGTGTAGGACAGTGAAGAGGCTGACGCGTGTGTGTCCGTAGAGCTGCTAGAAAGCGTACGTGACGAGCAGGAAGGGCTTTCAGAGCAGCCGGTTCTCGTCTTGCACAGTCGCCACACATCCGCACTTTTAGTGCCTCAGAACCCCGGACAGCTTGCAAAACACGGCTGTAACTGTCCCAGCGCAAGCTGTTCAGGAAAGCACAGAAACGCGATGTTCGCGTGCTTTTTAGCGCTGCTCGCAAGAAGCCTCCGGAGCAGGCACTTCTCGTGCAGCAACAACCGTGCCTGCTACGATCTTTCCTAGCCTCTTTTCCTCCGGGCAGCCGGCTTGAGCTGATGTGAAGTGTTGGTGGGCAAATCATCCAGAGAAGCGTCGCAATGCTTCTGGGCTGTTAGCAAGAGCTTTCCTTGCTGAGCCTTTTCACGTTGGAGATTAGCTGGACATTTGCCGGTTAGTGCCTTGTTTCTTCTGCGCAGCTTGCACAAAGCTCATTGCGGCTTTCGCGGTTCGAGTTGTGCATCGCCGGAGCTCTGCGGGAAAGAGCGAGAGAAGAGCCGCGAAAGCTCCGAGTGCGGCCAGCTCGCGTGTAGCCGCGATGATGCGCTGTTCGCCGGTTGCAGGGCGACTGCCTTCTGCGCGGCTGCTTCCAAGTTGACGGTAACTGCCAGCGTGCTAGCTGTGTAGGACAGTGAAGAGGCTGACGCGTGTGTGTCCGTAGAGCTGCTAGAAAGCGTACGTGACGAGCAGGAAGGGCTTTCAGAGCAGCCGGTTCTCGTCTTGCACAGTCGCCACACATCCGCACTTTTAGTGCCTCAGAACCCCGGACAGCTTGCAAAACACGGCTGTAACTGTCCCAGCGCAAGCTGTTCAGGAAAGCACAGAAACGCGATGTTCGCGTGCTTTTTAGCGCTGCTCGCAAGAAGCCTCCGGAGCAGGCACTTCTCGTGCAGCAACAACCGTGCCTGCTACGATCTTTCCTAGCCTCTTTTCCTCCGGGCAGCCGGCTTGAGCTGATGTGAAGTGTTGGTGGGCAAATCATCCAGAGAAGCGTCGCAATGCTTCTGGGCTGTTAGCAAGAGCTTTCCTTGCTGACCCTTTCACGTTGGAGATTAGCTGGACATTTGCCGTTTAGTGCCTTGTTTCTTCTGCGCAGCTTGCACAAAGCTCATTGCGGCTTTCGCGGTTCGAGTTGTGCATCGCCGGAGCTCTGCGGGAAAGAGCGAGAGAAGAGCCGCGAAAGCTCCGAGTGCGGCCAGCTCGCGTGTAGCCGCGAATGTGCGCTGTTCGCCGGTTGCAGGGCGACTGCCTTCTGCGCGGCTGCTTCCAAGTTGACGGTAACTGCCAGCGTGCTAGCTGTGTAGGACAGTGAAGAGGCTGACGCGTGTGTGTCCGTAGAGCTGCTAGAAAGCGTACGTGACGAGCAGGAAGGGCTTTCAGAGCAGCCGGTTCTCGTCTTGCACAGTCGCCACACATCCGCACTTTTAGTGCCTCAGAACCCCGGACAGCTTGCAAAACACGGCTGTAACTGTCCCAGCGCAAGCTGTTCAGGAAAGCACAGAAACGCGATGTTCGCGTGCTTTTAGCGCTGCTCGCAAGAAGCCTCCGGAGCAGGCACTTCTCGTGCAGCAACAACCGTGCCTGCTACGATCTTTCTAGCCTCTTTTCCTCCGGGCAGCCGGCTTGAGCTGATGTGAAGTGTTGGTGGGCAAATCATCCAGAGAAGCGTCGCAATGCTTCTGGGCTGTTAGCAAGAGCTTTCCTTGCTGAGCCTTTTCACGTTGGAGATTAGCTGGACATTTGCCGGTTTAGTGCCTTGTTTCTTCTGCGCAGCTTGCACAAAGCTCATTGCGGCTTTCGCGGTTCGAGTTGTGCATCGCCGGAGCTCTGCGGGAAAGAGCGAGAGAAGAGCCGCGAAAGCTCCGAGTGCGGCCAGCTCGCGTGTAGCCGCGAATGTGCGCTGTTCGCCGGTTGCAGGGCGACTGCCTTCTGCGCGGCTGCTTCCAAGTTGACGGTAACTGCCAGCGTGCTAGCTGTGTAGGACAGTGAAGAGGCTGACGCGTGTGTGTCCGTAGAGCTGCTAGAAAGCGTACGTGACGAGCAGGAAGGGCTTTCAGAGCAGCCGGTTCTCGTCTTGCACAGTCGCCACACATCCGCACTTTTAGTGCCTCAGAACCCCGGACAGCTTGCAAAACACGGCTGTAACTGTCCCAGCGCAAGCTGTTCAGGAAAGCACAGAAACGCGATGTTCGCGTGCTTTTAGCGCTGCTCGCAAGAAGCCTCCGGAGCAGGCACTTCTCGTGCAGCAACAACCGTGCCTGCTACGATCTTTCCTAGCCTCTTTTCCTCCGGGCAGCCGGCTTGAGCTGATGTGAAGTGTTGGTGGGCAAATCATCCAGAGAAGCGTCGCAATGCTTCTGGGCTGTTAGCAAGAGCTTTCCTTGCTGACCCTTTTCACGTTGGAGATTAGCTGGACATTTGCCGGTTTAGTGCCTTGTTTCTTCTGCGCAGCTTGCACAGAGCTCATTGCGGCTTTCGCGGTTCGAGTTGTGCATCGCCGGAGCTCTGCGGGAAAGAGCGAGAGAAGAGCCGCGAAAGCTCCGAGTGCGGCCAGCTCGCGTGTAGCCGCGAATGTGCGCTGTTCGCCGGTTGCAGGGCGACTGCCTTCTGCGCGGCTGCTTCCAAGTTGACGGTAACTGCCAGCGTGCTAGCTGTGTAGGACAGTGAAGAGGCTGACGCGTGTGTGTCCGTAGAGCTGCTAGAAAGCGTACGTGACGAGCAGGAAGGGCTTTCAGAGCAGCCGGTTCTCGTCTTGGACAGTCGCCACACATCCGCACTTTTAGTGCCTCAGAACCCCGGACAGCTTGCAAAACACGGCTGTAACTGTCCCAGCGCAAGCTGTTCAGGAAAGCACAGAAACGCGATGTTCGCGTGCTTTTAGCGCTGCTCGCAAGAAGCCTCCGGAGCAGGCACTTCTCGTGCAGCAACAACCGTGCCTGCTACGATCTTTCCTAGCCTCTTTTCCTCCGGGCAGCCGGCTTGAGCTGATGTGAAGTGTTGGTGGGCAAATCATCCAGAGAAGCGTCGCAATGCTTCTGGGCTGTTAGCAAGAGCTTTCCTTGCTGAGCCTTTTCACGTTGGAGATTAGCTGGACATTTGCCGGTTTAGTGCCTTGTTTCTTCTGCGCAGCTTGCACAGAGCTCATTGCGGCTTTCGCGGTTCGAGTTGTGCATCGCCGGAGCTCTGCGGGAAAGAGCGAGAGAAGAGCCGCGAAAGCTCCGAGTGCGGCCAGCTCGCGTGTAGCCGCGAATGTGCGCTGTTCGCCGGTTGCAGGGCGACTGCCTTCTGCGCGGCTGCTTCCAAGTTGACGGTAACTGCCAGCGTGCTAGCTGTGTAGGACAGTGAAGAGGCTGACGCGTGTGTGTCCGTAGAGCTGCTAGAAAGCGTACGTGACGAGCAGGAAGGGCTTTCAGAGCAGCCGGTTCTCGTCTTGCACAGTCGCCACACATCCGCACTTTTAGTGCCTCAGAACCCCGGACAGCTTGCAAAACACGGCTGTAACTGTCCCAGCGCAAGCTGTTCAGGAAAGCACAGAAACGCGATGTTCGCGTGCTTTTAGCGCTGCTCGCAAGAAGCCTCCGGAGCAGGCACTTCTCGTGCAGCAACAACCGTGCCTGCTACGATCTTTCCTAGCCTCTTTTCCTCCGGGCAGCCGGCTTGAGCTGATGTGAAGTGTTGGTGGGCAAATCATCCAGAGAAGCGTCGCAATGCTTCTGGGCTGTTAGCAAGAGCTTTCCTTGCTGACCCTTTTCACGTTGGAGATTAGCTGGACATTTGCCGGTTTAGTGCCTTGTTTCTTCTGCGCAGCTTGCACAAAGCTCATTGCGGCTTTCGCGGTTCGAGTTGTGCATCGCCGGAGCTCTGCGGGAAAGAGCGAGAGAAGAGCCGCGAAAGCTCCGAGTGCGGCCAGCTCGCGTGTAGCCGCGAATGTGCGCTGTTCGCCGGTTGCAGGGCGACTGCCTTCTGCGCGGCTGCTTCCAAGTTGACGGTAACTGCCAGCGTGCTAGCTGTGTAGGACAGTGAAGAGGCTGACGCGTGTGTGTCCGTAGAGCTGCTAGAAAGCGTACGTGACGAGCAGGAAGGGCTTTCAGAGCAGCCGGTTCTCGTCTTGCACAGTCGCCACACATCCGCACTTTTAGTGCCTCAGAACCCCGGACAGCTTGCAAAACACGGCTGTAACTGTCCCAGCGCAAGCTGTTCAGGAAAGCACAGAAACGCGATGTTCGCGTGCTTTTTAGCGCTGCTCGCAAGAAGCCTCCGGAGCAGGCACTTCTCGTGCAGCAACAACCGTGCCTGCTACGATCTTTCCTAGCCTCTTTTCCTCCGGGCAGCCGGCTTGAGCTGATGTGAAGTGTTGGTGGGCAAATCATCCAGAGAAGCGTCGCAATGCTTCTGGGCTGTTAGCAAGAGCTTTCCTTGCTGAGCCTTTTCACGTTGGAGATTAGCTGGACATTTGCCGGTTTAGTGCCTTGTTTCTTCTGCGCAGCTTGCACAAAGCTCATTGCGGCTTTCGCGGTTCGAGTTGTGCATCGCCGGAGCTCTGCGGGAAAGAGCGAGAGAAGAGCCGCGAAAGCTCCGAGTGCGGCCAGCTCGCGTGTAGCCGCGAATGTGCGCTGTTCGCCGGTTGCAGGGCGACTGCCTTCTGCGCGGCTGCTTCCAAGTTGACGGTAACTGCCAGCGTGCTAGCTGTGTAGGACAGTGAAGAGGCTGACGCGTGTGTGTCCGTAGAGCTGCTAGAAAGCGTACGTGACGAGCAGGAAGGGCTTTCAGAGCAGCCGGTTCTCGTCTTGCACAGTCGCCACACATCCGCACTTTTAGTGCCTCAGAACCCCGGACAGCTTGCAAAACACGGCTGTAACTGTCCCAGCGCAAGCTGTTCAGGAAAGCACAGAAACGCGATGTTCGCGTGCTTTTAGCGCTGCTCGCAAGAAGCCTCCGGAGCAGGCACTTCTCGTGCAGCAACAACCGTGCCTGCTACGATCTTTCCTAGCCTCTTTTCCTCCGGGCAGCCGGCTTGAGCTGATGTGAAGTGTTGGTGGGCAAATCATCCAGAGAAGCGTCGCAATGCTTCTGGGCTGTTAGCAAGAGCTTTCCTTGCTGACCCTTTTCACGTTGGAGATTAGCTGGACATTTGCCGGTTTAGTGCCTTGTTTCTTCTGCGCAGCTTGCACAAAGCTCATTGCGGCTTTCGCGGTTCGAGTTGTGCATCGCCGGAGCTCTGCGGGAAAGAGCGAGAGAAGAGCCGCGAAAGCTCCGAGTGCGGCCAGCTCGCGTGTAGCCGCGAATGTGCGCTGTTCGCCGGTTGCAGGGCGACTGCCTTCTGCGCGGCTGCTTCCAAGTTGACGGTAACTGCCAGCGTGCTAGCTGTGTAGGACAGTGAAGAGGCTGACGCGTGTGTGTCCGTAGAGCTGCTAGAAAGCGTACGTGACGAGCAGGAAGGGCTTTCAGAGCAGCCGGTTCTCGTCTTGCACAGTCGCCACACATCCGCACTTTTAGTGCCTCAGAACCCCGGACAGCTTGCAAAACACGGCTGTAACTGTCCCAGCGCAAGCTGTTCAGGAAAGCACAGAAACGCGATGTTCGCGTGCTTTTTAGCGCTGCTCGCAAGAAGCCTCCGGAGCAGGCACTTCTCGTGCAGCAACAACCGTGCCTGCTACGATCTTTCCTAGCCTCTTTTCCTCCGGGCAGCCGGCTTGAGCTGATGTGAAGTGTTGGTGGGCAAATCATCCAGAGAAGCGTCGCAATGCTTCTGGGCTGTTAGCAAGAGCTTTCCTTGCTGACCCTTTTCACGTTGGAGATTAGCTGGACATTTGCCGGTTTAGTGCCTTGTTTCTTCTGCGCAGCTTGCACAAAGCTCATTGCGGCTTTCGCGGTTCGAGTTGTGCATCGCCGGAGCTCTGCGGGAAAGAGCGAGAGAAGAGCCGCGAAAGCTCCGAGTGCGGCCAGCTCGCGTGTAGCCGCGAATGTGCGCTGTTCGCCGGTTGCAGGGCGACTGCCTTCTGCGCGGCTGCTTCCAAGTTGACGGTAACTGCCAGCGTGCTAGCTGTGTAGGACAGTGAAGAGGCTGACGCGTGTGTGTCCGTAGAGCTGCTAGAAAGCGTACGTGACGAGCAGGAAGGGCTTTCAGAGCAGCCGGTTCTCGTCTTGCACAGTCGCCACACATCCGCACTTTTAGTGCCTCAGAACCCCGGACAGCTTGCAAAACACGGCTGTAACTGTCCCAGCGCAAGCTGTTCAGGAAAGCACAGAAACGCGATGTTCGCGTGCTTTTAGCGCTGCTCGCAAGAAGCCTCCGGAGCAGGCACTTCTCGTGCAGCAACAACCGTGCCTGCTACGATCTTTCCTAGCCTCTTTTCCTCCGGGCAGCCGGCTTGAGCTGATGTGAAGTGTTGGTGGGCAAATCATCCAGAGAAGCGTCGCAATGCTTCTGGGCTGTTAGCAAGAGCTTTCCTTGCTGACCCTTTTCACGTTGGAGATTAGCTGGACATTTGCCGGTTTAGTGCCTTGTTTCTTCTGCGCAGCTTGCACAAAGCTCATTGCGGCTTTCGCGGTTCGAGTTGTGCATCGCCGGAGCTCTGCGGGAAAGAGCGAGAGAAGAGCCGCGAAAGCTCCGAGTGCGGCCAGCTCGCGTGTAGCCGCGAATGTGCGCTGTTCGCCGGTTGCAGGGCGACTGCCTTCTGCGCGGCTGCTTCCAAGTTGACGGTAACTGCCAGCGTGCTAGCTGTGTAGGACAGTGAAGAGGCTGACGCGTGTGTGTCCGTAGAGCTGCTAGAAAGCGTACGTGACGAGCAGGAAGGGCTTTCAGAGCAGCCGGTTCTCGTCTTGCACAGTCGCCACACATCCGCACTTTTAGTGCCTCAGAACCCCGGACAGCTTGCAAAACACGGCTGTAACTGTCCCAAGCGCAAGCTGTTCAGGAAAGCACAGAAACGCGATGTTCGCGTGCTTTTAGCGCTGCTCGCAAGAAGCCTCCGGAGCAGGCACTTCTCGTGCAGCAACAACCGTGCCTGCTACGATCTTTCCTAGCCTCTTTTCCTCCGGGCAGCCGGCTTGAGCTGATGTGAAGTGTTGGTGGGCAAATCATCCAGAGAAGCGTCGCAATGCTTCTGGGCTGTTAGCAAGAGCTTTCCTTGCTGAGCCTTTTCACGTTGGAGATTAGCTGGACATTTGCCGGTTTAGTGCCTTGTTTCTTCTGCGCAGCTTGCACAAAGCTCATTGCGGCTTTCGCGGTTCGAGTTGTGCATCGCCGGAGCTCTGCGGGAAAGAGCGAGAGAAGAGCCGCGAAAGCTCCGAGTGCGGCCAGCTCGCGTGTAGCCGCGAATGTGCGCTGTTCGCCGGTTGCAGGGCGACTGCCTTCTGCGCGGCTGCTTCCAAGTTGACGGTAACTGCCAGCGTGCTAGCTGTGTAGGACAGTGAAGAGGCTGACGCGTGTGTGTCCGTAGAGCTGCTAGAAAGCGTACGTGACGAGCAGGAAGGGCTTTCAGAGCAGCCGGTTCTCGTCTTGCACAGTCGCCACACATCCGCACTTTTAGTGCCTCAGAACCCCGGACAGCTTGCAAAACACGGCTGTAACTGTCCCAGCGCAAGCTGTTCAGGAAAGCACAGAAACGCGATGTTCGCGTGCTTTTAGCGCTGCTCGCAAGAAGCCTCCGGAGCAGGCACTTCTCGTGCAGCAACAACCGTGCCTGCTACGATCTTTCCTAGCCTCTTTTCCTCCGGGCAGCCGGCTTGAGCTGATGTGAAGTGTTGGTGGGCAAATCATCCAGAGAAGCGTCGCAATGCTTCTGGGCTGTTAGCAAGAGCTTTCCTTGCTGAGCCTTTTCACGTTGGAGATTAGCTGGACATTTGCCGGTTTAGTGCCTTGTTTCTTCTGCGCAGCTTGCACAAAGCTCATTGCGGCTTTCGCGGTTCGAGTTGTGCATCGCCGGAGCTCTGCGGGAAAGAGCGAGAGAAGAGCCGCGAAAGCTCCGAGTGCGGCCAGCTCGCGTGTAGCCGCGAATGTGCGCTGTTCGCCGGTTGCAGGGCGACTGCCTTCTGCGCGGCTGCTTCCAAGTTGACGGTAACTGCCAGCGTGCTAGCTGTGTAGGACAGTGAAGAGGCTGACGCGTGTGTGTCCGTAGAGCTGCTAGAAAGCGTACGTGACGAGCAGGAAGGGCTTTCAGAGCAGCCGGTTCTCGTCTTGCACAGTCGCCACACATCCGCACTTTTAGTGCCTCAGAACCCCGGACAGCTTGCAAAACACGGCTGTAACTGTCCCAGCGCAAGCTGTTCAGGAAAGCACAGAAACGCGATGTTCGCGTGCTTTTAGCGCTGCTCGCAAGAAGCCTCCGGAGCAGGCACTTCTCGTGCAGCAACAACCGTGCCTGCTACGATCTTTCCTAGCCTCTTTTCCTCCGGGCAGCCGGCTTGAGCTGATGTGAAGTGTTGGTGGGCAAATCATCCAGAGAAGCGTCGCAATGCTTCTGGGCTGTTAGCAAGAGCTTTCCTTGCTGAGCCTTTTCACGTTGGAGATTAGCTGGACATTTGCCGGTTTAGTGCCTTGTTTCTTCTGCGCAGCTTGCACAAAGCTCATTGCGGCTTTCGCGGTTCGAGTTGTGCATCGCCGGAGCTCTGCGGGAAAGAGCGAGAGAAGAGCCGCGAAAGCTCCGAGTGCGGCCAGCTCGCGTGTAGCCGCGAATGTGCGCTGTTCGCCGGTTGCAGGGCGACTGCCTTCTGCGCGGCTGCTTCCAAGTTGACGGTAACTGCCAGCGTGCTAGCTGTGTAGGACAGTGAAGAGGCTGACGCGTGTGTGTCCGTAGAGCTGCTAGAAAGCGTACGTGACGAGCAGGAAGGGCTTTCAGAGCAGCCGGTTCTCGTCTTGCACAGTCGCCACACATCCGCACTTTTAGTGCCTCAGAACCCCGGACAGCTTGCAAAACACGGCTGTAACTGTCCCAGCGCAAGCTGTTCAGGAAAGCACAGAAACGCGATGTTCGCGTGCTTTTAGCGCTGCTCGCAAGAAGCCTCCGGAGCAGGCACTTCTCGTGCAGCAACAACCGTGCCTGCTACGATCTTTCCTAGCCTCTTTTCCTCCGGGCAGCCGGCTTGAGCTGATGTGAAGTGTTGGTGGGCAAATCATCCAGAGAAGCGTCGCAATGCTTCTGGGCTGTTAGCAAGAGCTTTCCTTGCTGAGCCTTTTCACGTTGGAGATTAGCTGGACATTTGCCGGTTTAGTGCCTTGTTTCTTCTGCGCAGCTTGCACAAAGCTCATTGCGGCTTTCGCGGTTCGAGTTGTGCATCGCCGGAGCTCTGCGGGAAAGAGCGAGAGAAGAGCCGCGAAAGCTCCGAGTGCGGCCAGCTCGCGTGTAGCCGCGAATGTGCGCTGTTCGCCGGTTGCAGGGCGACTGCCTTCTGCGCGGCTGCTTCCAAGTTGACGGTAACTGCCAGCGTGCTAGCTGTGTAGGACAGTGAAGAGGCTGACGCGTGTGTGTCCGTAGAGCTGCTAGAAAGCGTACGTGACGAGCAGGAAGGGCTTTCAGAGCAGCCGGTTCTCGTCTTGCACAGTCGCCACACATCCGCACTTTTAGTGCCTCAGAACCCCGGACAGCTTGCAAAACACGGCTGTAACTGTCCCAGCGCAAGCTGTTCAGGAAAGCACAGAAACGCGATGTTCGCGTGCTTTTAGCGCTGCTCGCAAGAAGCCTCCGGAGCAGGCACTTCTCGTGCAGCAACAACCGTGCCTGCTACGATCTTTCCTAGCCTCTTTTCCTCCGGGCAGCCGGCTTGAGCTGATGTGAAGTGTTGGTGGGCAAATCATCCAGAGAAGCGTCGCAATGCTTCTGGGCTGTTAGCAAGAGCTTTCCTTGCTGAGCCTTTTCACGTTGGAGATTAGCTGGACATTTGCCGGTTTAGTGCCTTGTTTCTTCTGCGCAGCTTGCACAAAGCTCATTGCGGCTTTCGCGGTTCGAGTTGTGCATCGCCGGAGCTCTGCGGGAAAGAGCGAGAGAAGAGCCGCGAAAGCTCCGAGTGCGGCCAGCTCGCGTGTAGCCGCGAATGTGCGCTGTTCGCCGGTTGCAGGGCGACTGCCTTCTGCGCGGCTGCTTCCAAGTTGACGGTAACTGCCAGCGTGCTAGCTGTGTAGGACAGTGAAGAGGCTGACGCGTGTGTGTCCGTAGAGCTGCTAGAAAGCGTACGTGACGAGCAGGAAGGGCTTTCAGAGCAGCCGGTTCTCGTCTTGCACAGTCGCCACACATCCGCACTTTTAGTGCCTCAGAACCCCGGACAGCTTGCAAAACACGGCTGTAACTGTCCCAGCGCAAGCTGTTCAGGAAAGCACAGAAACGCGATGTTCGCGTGCTTTTAGCGCTGCTCGCAAGAAGCCTCCGGAGCAGGCACTTCTCGTGCAGCAACAACCGTGCCTGCTACGATCTTTCCTAGCCTCTTTTCCTCCGGGCAGCCGGCTTGAGCTGATGTGAAGTGTTGGTGGGCAAATCATCCAGAGAAGCGTCGCAATGCTTCTGGGCTGTTAGCAAGAGCTTTCCTTGCTGAGCCTTTTCACGTTGGAGATTAGCTGGACATTTGCCGGTTTAGTGCCTTGTTTCTTCTGCGCAGCTTGCACAAAGCTCATTGCGGCTTTCGCGGTTCGAGTTGTGCATCGCCGGAGCTCTGCGGGAAAGAGCGAGAGAAGAGCCGCGAAAGCTCCGAGTGCGGCCAGCTCGCGTGTAGCCGCGAATGTGCGCTGTTCGCCGGTTGCAGGGCGACTGCCTTCTGCGCGGCTGCTTCCAAGTTGACGGTAACTGCCAGCGTGCTAGCTGTGTAGGACAGTGAAGAGGCTGACGCGTGTGTGTCCGTAGAGCTGCTAGAAAGCGTACGTGACGAGCAGGAAGGGCTTTCAGAGCAGCCGGTTCTCGTCTTGCACAGTCGCCACACATCCGCACTTTTAGTGCCTCAGAACCCCGGACAGCTTGCAAAACACGGCTGTAACTGTCCCAGCGCAAGCTGTTCAGGAAAGCACAGAAACGCGATGTTCGCGTGCTTTTTAGCGCTGCTCGCAAGAAGCCTCCGGAGCAGGCACTTCTCGTGCAGCAACAACCGTGCCTGCTACGATCTTTCCTAGCCTCTTTTCCTCCGGGCAGCCGGCTTGAGCTGATGTGAAGTGTTGGTGGGCAAATCATCCAGAGAAGCGTCGCAATGCTTCTGGGCTGTTAGCAAGAGCTTTCCTTGCTGAGCCTTTTCACGTTGGAGATTAGCTGGACATTTGCCGGTTTAGTGCCTTGTTTCTTCTGCGCAGCTTGCACAAAGCTCATTGCGGCTTTCGCGGTTCGAGTTGTGCATCGCCGGAGCTCTGCGGGAAAGAGCGAGAGAAGAGCCGCGAAAGCTCCGAGTGCGGCCAGCTCGCGTGTAGCCGCGAATGTGCGCTGTTCGCCGGTTGCAGGGCGACTGCCTTCTGCGCGGCTGCTTCCAAGTTGACGGTAACTGCCAGCGTGCTAGCTGTGTAGGACAGTGAAGAGGCTGACGCGTGTGTGTCCGTAGAGCTGCTAGAAAGCGTACGTGACGAGCAGGAAGGGCTTTCAGAGCAGCCGGTTCTCGTCTTGCACAGTCGCCACACATCCGCACTTTTAGTGCCTCAGAACCCCGGACAGCTTGCAAAACACGGCTGTAACTGTCCCAGCGCAAGCTGTTCAGGAAAGCACAGAAACGCGATGTTCGCGTGCTTTTAGCGCTGCTCGCAAGAAGCCTCCGGAGCAGGCACTTCTCGTGCAGCAACAACCGTGCCTGCTACGATCTTTCCTAGCCTCTTTTCCTCCGGGCAGCCGGCTTGAGCTGATGTGAAGTGTTGGTGGGCAAATCATCCAGAGAAGCGTCGCAATGCTTCTGGGCTGTTAGCAAGAGCTTTCCTTGCTGAGCCTTTTCACGTTGGAGATTAGCTGGACATTTGCCGGTTTAGTGCCTTGTTTCTTCTGCGCAGCTTGCACAAAGCTCATTGCGGCTTTCGCGGTTCGAGTTGTGCATCGCCGGAGCTCTGCGGGAAAGAGCGAGAGAAGAGCCGCGAAAGCTCCGAGTGCGGCCAGCTCGCGTGTAGCCGCGAATGTGCGCTGTTCGCCGGTTGCAGGGCGACTGCCTTCTGCGCGGCTGCTTCCAAGTTGACGGTAACTGCCAGCGTGCTAGCTGTGTAGGACAGTGAAGAGGCTGACGCGTGTGTGTCCGTAGAGCTGCTAGAAAGCGTACGTGACGAGCAGGAAGGGCTTTCAGAGCAGCCGGTTCTCGTCTTGCACAGTCGCCACACATCCGCACTTTTAGTGCCTCAGAACCCCGGACAGCTTGCAAAACACGGCTGTAACTGTCCCAGCGCAAGCTGTTCAGGAAAGCACAGAAACGCGATGTTCGCGTGCTTTTAGCGCTGCTCGCAAGAAGCCTCCGGAGCAGGCACTTCTCGTGCAGCAACAACCGTGCCTGCTACGATCTTTCCTAGCCTCTTTTCCTCCGGGCAGCCGGCTTGAGCTGATGTGAAGTGTTGGTGGGCAAATCATCCAGAGAAGCGTCGCAATGCTTCTGGGCTGTTAGCAAGAGCTTTCCTTGCTGAGCCTTTTCACGTTGGAGATTAGCTGGACATTTGCCGGTTTAGTGCCTTGTTTCTTCTGCGCAGCTTGCACAAAGCTCATTGCGGCTTTCGCGGTTCGAGTTGTGCATCGCCGGAGCTCTGCGGGAAAGAGCGAGAGAAGAGCCGCGAAAGCTCCGAGTGCGGCCAGCTCGCGTGTAGCCGCGAATGTGCGCTGTTCGCCGGTTGCAGGGCGACTGCCTTCTGCGCGGCTGCTTCCAAGTTGACGGTAACTGCCAGCGTGCTAGCTGTGTAGGACAGTGAAGAGGCTGACGCGTGTGTGTCCGTAGAGCTGCTAGAAAGCGTACGTGACGAGCAGGAAGGGCTTTCAGAGCAGCCGGTTCTCGTCTTGCACAGTCGCCACACATCCGCACTTTTAGTGCCTCAGAACCCCGGACAGCTTGCAAAACACGGCTGTAACTGTCCCAGCGCAAGCTGTTCAGGAAAGCACAGAAACGCGATGTTCGCGTGCTTTTAGCGCTGCTCGCAAGAAGCCTCCGGAGCAGGCACTTCTCGTGCAGCAACAACCGTGCCTGCTACGATCTTTCCTAGCCTCTTTTCCTCCGGGCAGCCGGCTTGAGCTGATGTGAAGTGTTGGTGGGCAAATCATCCAGAGAAGCGTCGCAATGCTTCTGGGCTGTTAGCAAGAGCTTTCCTTGCTGAGCCTTTTCACGTTGGAGATTAGCTGGACATTTGCCGGTTTAGTGCCTTGTTTCTTCTGCGCAGCTTGCACAAAGCTCATTGCGGCTTTCGCGGTTCGAGTTGTGCATCGCCGGAGCTCTGCGGGAAAGAGCGAGAGAAGAGCCGCGAAAGCTCCGAGTGCGGCCAGCTCGCGTGTAGCCGCGAATGTGCGCTGTTCGCCGGTTGCAGGGCGACTGCCTTCTGCGCGGCTGCTTCCAAGTTGACGGTAACTGCCAGCGTGCTAGCTGTGTAGGACAGTGAAGAGGCTGACGCGTGTGTGTCCGTAGAGCTGCTAGAAAGCGTACGTGACGAGCAGGAAGGGCTTTCAGAGCAGCCGGTTCTCGTCTTGCACAGTCGCCACACATCCGCACTTTTAGTGCCTCAGAACCCCGGACAGCTTGCAAAACACGGCTGTAACTGTCCCAGCGCAAGCTGTTCAGGAAAGCACAGAAACGCGATGTTCGCGTGCTTTTAGCGCTGCTCGCAAGAAGCCTCCGGAGCAGGCACTTCTCGTGCAGCAACAACCGTGCCTGCTACGATCTTTCCTAGCCTCTTTTCCTCCGGGCAGCCGGCTTGAGCTGATGTGAAGTGTTGGTGGGCAAATCATCCAGAGAAGCGTCGCAATGCTTCTGGGCTGTTAGCAAGAGCTTTCCTTGCTGAGCCTTTTCACGTTGGAGATTAGCTGGACATTTGCCGGTTTAGTGCCTTGTTTCTTCTGCGCAGCTTGCACAGAGCTCATTGCGGCTTTCGCGGTTCGAGTTGTGCATCGCCGGAGCTCTGCGGGAAAGAGCGAGAGAAGAGCCGCGAAAGCTCCGAGTGCGGCCAGCTCGCGTGTAGCCGCGAATGTGCGCTGTTCGCCGGTTGCAGGGCGACTGCCTTCTGCGCGGCTGCTTCCAAGTTGACGGTAACTGCCAGCGTGCTAGCTGTGTAGGACAGTGAAGAGGCTGACGCGTGTGTGTCCGTAGAGCTGCTAGAAAGCGTACGTGACGAGCAGGAAGGGCTTTCAGAGCAGCCGGTTCTCGTCTTGCACAGTCGCCACACATCCGCACTTTTAGTGCCTCAGAACCCCGGACAGCTTGCAAAACACGGCTGTAACTGTCCCAGCGCAAGCTGTTCAGGAAAGCACAGAAACGCGATGTTCGCGTGCTTTTAGCGCTGCTCGCAAGAAGCCTCCGGAGCAGGCACTTCTCGTGCAGCAACAACCGTGCCTGCTACGATCTTTCCTAGCCTCTTTTCCTCCGGGCAGCCGGCTTGAGCTGATGTGAAGTGTTGGTGGGCAAATCATCCAGAGAAGCGTCGCAATGCTTCTGGGCTGTTAGCAAGAGCTTTCCTTGCTGAGCCTTTTCACGTTGGAGATTAGCTGGACATTTGCCGGTTTAGTGCCTTGTTTCTTCTGCGCAGCTTGCACAGAGCTCATTGCGGCTTTCGCGGTTCGAGTTGTGCATCGCCGGAGCTCTGCGGGAAAGAGCGAGAGAAGAGCCGCGAAAGCTCCGAGTGCGGCCAGCTCGCGTGTAGCCGCGAATGTGCGCTGTTCGCCGGTTGCAGGGCGACTGCCTTCTGCGCGGCTGCTTCCAAGTTGACGGTAACTGCCAGCGTGCTAGCTGTGTAGGACAGTGAAGAGGCTGACGCGTGTGTGTCCGTAGAGCTGCTAGAAAGCGTACGTGACGAGCAGGAAGGGCTTTCAGAGCAGCCGGTTCTCGTCTTGCACAGTCGCCACACATCCGCACTTTTAGTGCCTCAGAACCCCGGACAGCTTGCAAAACACGGCTGTAACTGTCCCAGCGCAAGCTGTTCAGGAAAGCACAGAAACGCGATGTTCGCGTGCTTTTAGCGCTGCTCGCAAGAAGCCTCCGGAGCAGGCACTTCTCGTGCAGCAACAACCGTGCCTGCTACGATCTTTCCTAGCCTCTTTTCCTCCGGGCAGCCGGCTTGAGCTGATGTGAAGTGTTGGTGGGCAAATCATCCAGAGAAGCGTCGCAATGCTTCTGGGCTGTTAGCAAGAGCTTTCCTTGCTGAGCCTTTTCACGTTGGAGATTAGCTGGACATTTGCCGGTTTAGTGCCTTGTTTCTTCTGCGCAGCTTGCACAGAGCTCATTGCGGCTTTCGCGGTTCGAGTTGTGCATCGCCGGAGCTCTGCGGGAAAGAGCGAGAGAAGAGCCGCGAAAGCTCCGAGTGCGGCCAGCTCGCGTGTAGCCGCGAATGTGCGCTGTTCGCCGGTTGCAGGGCGACTGCCTTCTGCGCGGCTGCTTCCAAGTTGACGGTAACTGCCAGCGTGCTAGCTGTGTAGGACAGTGAAGAGGCTGACGCGTGTGTGTCCGTAGAGCTGCTAGAAAGCGTACGTGACGAGCAGGAAGGGCTTTTAGAGCAGCCGGTTCTCGTCTTGCACAGTCGCCACACATCCGCACTTTTAGTGCCTCAGAACCCCGGACAGCTTGCAAAACACGGCTGTAACTGTCCCAGCGCAAGCTGTTCAGGAAAGCACAGAAACGCGATGTTCGCGTGCTTTTAGCGCTGCTCGCAAGAAGCCTCCGGAGCAGGCACTTCTCGTGCAGCAACAACCGTGCCTGCTACGATCTTTCCTAGCCTCTTTTCCTCCGGGCAGCCGGCTTGAGCTGATGTGAAGTGTTGGTGGGCAAATCATCCAGAGAAGCGTCGCAATGCTTCTGGGCTGTTAGCAAGAGCTTTCCTTGCTGAGCCTTTTCACGTTGGAGATTAGCTGGACATTTGCCGGTTTAGTGCCTTGTTTCTTCTGCGCAGCTTGCACAGAGCTCATTGCGGCTTTCGCGGTTCGAGTTGTGCATCGCCGGAGCTCTGCGGGAAAGAGCGAGAGAAGAGCCGCGAAAGCTCCGAGTGCGGCCAGCTCGCGTGTAGCCGCGAATGTGCGCTGTTCGCCGGTTGCAGGGCGACTGCCTTCTGCGCGGCTGCTTCCAAGTTGACGGTAACTGCCAGCGTGCTAGCTGTGTAGGACAGTGAAGAGGCTGACGCGTGTGTGTCCGTAGAGCTGCTAGAAAGCGTACGTGACGAGCAGGAAGGGCTTTCAGAGCAGCCGGTTCTCGTCTTGCACAGTCGCCACACATCCGCACTTTTAGTGCCTCAGAACCCCGGACAGCTTGCAAAACACGGCTGTAACTGTCCCAGCGCAAGCTGTTCAGGAAAGCACAGAAACGCGATGTTCGCGTGCTTTTAGCGCTGCTCGCAAGAAGCCTCCGGAGCAGGCACTTCTCGTGCAGCAACAACCGTGCCTGCTACGATCTTTCCTAGCCTCTTTTCCTCCGGGCAGCCGGCTTGAGCTGATGTGAAGTGTTGGTGGGCAAATCATCCAGAGAAGCGTCGCAATGCTTCTGGGCTGTTAGCAAGAGCTTTCCTTGCTGAGCCTTTTCACGTTGGAGATTAGCTGGACATTTGCCGGTTTAGTGCCTTGTTTCTTCTGCGCAGCTTGCACAAAGCTCATTGCGGCTTTCGCGGTTCGAGTTGTGCATCGCCGGAGCTCTGCGGGAAAGAGCGAGAGAAGAGCCGCGAAAGCTCCGAGTGCGGCCAGCTCGCGTGTAGCCGCGAATGTGCGCTGTTCGCCGGTTGCAGGGCGACTGCCTTCTGCGCGGCTGCTTCCAAGTTGACGGTAACTGCCAGCGTGCTAGCTGTGTAGGACAGTGAAGAGGCTGACGCGTGTGTGTCCGTAGAGCTGCTAGAAAGCGTACGTGACGAGCAGGAAGGGCTTTCAGAGCAGCCGGTTCTCGTCTTGCACAGTCGCCACACATCCGCACTTTTAGTGCCTCAGAACCCCGGACAGCTTGCAAAACACGGCTGTAACTGTCCCAGCGCAAGCTGTTCAGGAAAGCACAGAAACGCGATGTTCGCGTGCTTTTTAGCGCTGCTCGCAAGAAGCCTCCGGAGCAGGCACTTCTCGTGCAGCAACAACCGTGCCTGCTACGATCTTTCCTAGCCTCTTTTCCTCCGGGCAGCCGGCTTGAGCTGATGTGAAGTGTTGGTGGGCAAATCATCCAGAGAAGCGTCGCAATGCTTCTGGGCTGTTAGCAAGAGCTTTCCTTGCTGAGCCTTTTCACGTTGGAGATTAGCTGGACATTTGCCGGTTTAGTGCCTTGTTTCTTCTGCGCAGCTTGCACAAAGCTCATTGCGGCTTTCGCGGTTCGAGTTGTGCATCGCCGGAGCTCTGCGGGAAAGAGCGAGAGAAGAGCCGCGAAAGCTCCGAGTGCGGCCAGCTCGCGTGTAGCCGCGAATGTGCGCTGTTCGCCGGTTGCAGGGCGACTGCCTTCTGCGCGGCTGCTTCCAAGTTGACGGTAACTGCCAGCGTGCTAGCTGTGTAGGACAGTGAAGAGGCTGACGCGTGTGTGTCCGTAGAGCTGCTAGAAAGCGTACGTGACGAGCAGGAAGGGCTTTCAGAGCAGCCGGTTCTCGTCTTGCACAGTCGCCACACATCCGCACTTTTAGTGCCTCAGAACCCCGGACAGCTTGCAAAACACGGCTGTAACTGTCCCAGCGCAAGCTGTTCAGGAAAGCACAGAAACGCGATGTTCGCGTGCTTTTAGCGCTGCTCGCAAGAAGCCTCCGGAGCAGGCACTTCTCGTGCAGCAACAACCGTGCCTGCTACGATCTTTCCTAGCCTCTTTTCCTCCGGGCAGCCGGCTTGAGCTGATGTGAAGTGTTGGTGGGCAAATCATCCAGAGAAGCGTCGCAATGCTTCTGGGCTGTTAGCAAGAGCTTTCCTTGCTGAGCCTTTTCACGTTGGAGATTAGCTGGACATTTGCCGGTTTAGTGCCTTGTTTCTTCTGCGCAGCTTGCACAAAGCTCATTGCGGCTTTCGCGGTTCGAGTTGTGCATCGCCGGAGCTCTGCGGGAAAGAGCGAGAGAAGAGCCGCGAAAGCTCCGAGTGCGGCCAGCTCGCGTGTAGCCGCGAATGTGCGCTGTTCGCCGGTTGCAGGGCGACTGCCTTCTGCGCGGCTGCTTCCAAGTTGACGGTAACTGCCAGCGTGCTAGCTGTGTAGGACAGTGAAGAGGCTGACGCGTGTGTGTCCGTAGAGCTGCTAGAAAGCGTACGTGACGAGCAGGAAGGGCTTTCAGAGCAGCCGGTTCTCGTCTTGCACAGTCGCCACACATCCGCACTTTTAGTGCCTCAGAACCCCGGACAGCTTGCAAAACACGGCTGTAACTGTCCCAGCGCAAGCTGTTCAGGAAAGCACAGAAACGCGATGTTCGCGTGCTTTTAGCGCTGCTCGCAAGAAGCCTCCGGAGCAGGCACTTCTCGTGCAGCAACAACCGTGCCTGCTACGATCTTTCCTAGCCTCTTTTCCTCCGGGCAGCCGGCTTGAGCTGATGTGAAGTGTTGGTGGGCAAATCATCCAGAGAAGCGTCGCAATGCTTCTGGGCTGTTAGCAAGAGCTTTCCTTGCTGAGCCTTTTCACGTTGGAGATTAGCTGGACATTTGCCGGTTTAGTGCCTTGTTTCTTCTGCGCAGCTTGCACAAAGCTCATTGCGGCTTTCGCGGTTCGAGTTGTGCATCGCCGGAGCTCTGCGGGAAAGAGCGAGAGAAGAGCCGCGAAAGCTCCGAGTGCGGCCAGCTCGCGTGTAGCCGCGAATGTGCGCTGTTCGCCGGTTGCAGGGCGACTGCCTTCTGCGCGGCTGCTTCCAAGTTGACGGTAACTGCCAGCGTGCTAGCTGTGTAGGACAGTGAAGAGGCTGACGCGTGTGTGTCCGTAGAGCTGCTAGAAAGCGTACGTGACGAGCAGGAAGGGCTTTCAGAGCAGCCGGTTCTCGTCTTGCACAGTCGCCACACATCCGCACTTTTAGTGCCTCAGAACCCCGGACAGCTTGCAAAACACGGCTGTAACTGTCCCAGCGCAAGCTGTTCAGGAAAGCACAGAAACGCGATGTTCGCGTGCTTTTAGCGCTGCTCGCAAGAAGCCTCCGGAGCAGGCACTTCTCGTGCAGCAACAACCGTGCCTGCTACGATCTTTCCTAGCCTCTTTTCCTCCGGGCAGCCGGCTTGAGCTGATGTGAAGTGTTGGTGGGCAAATCATCCAGAGAAGCGTCGCAATGCTTCTGGGCTGTTAGCAAGAGCTTTCCTTGCTGAGCCTTTTCACGTTGGAGATTAGCTGGACATTTGCCGGTTTAGTGCCTTGTTTCTTCTGCGCAGCTTGCACAAAGCTCATTGCGGCTTTCGCGGTTCGAGTTGTGCATCGCCGGAGCTCTGCGGGAAAGAGCGAGAGAAGAGCCGCGAAAGCTCCGAGTGCGGCCAGCTCGCGTGTAGCCGCGAATGTGCGCTGTTCGCCGGTTGCAGGGCGACTGCCTTCTGCGCGGCTGCTTCCAAGTTGACGGTAACTGCCAGCGTGCTAGCTGTGTAGGACAGTGAAGAGGCTGACGCGTGTGTGTCCGTAGAGCTGCTAGAAAGCGTACGTGACGAGCAGGAAGGGCTTTCAGAGCAGCCGGTTCTCGTCTTGCACAGTCGCCACACATCCGCACTTTTAGTGCCTCAGAACCCCGGACAGCTTGCAAAACACGGCTGTAACTGTCCCAGCGCAAGCTGTTCAGGAAAGCACAGAAACGCGATGTTCGCGTGCTTTTAGCGCTGCTCGCAAGAAGCCTCCGGAGCAGGCACTTCTCGTGCAGCAACAACCGTGCCTGCTACGATCTTTCCTAGCCTCTTTTCCTCCGGGCAGCCGGCTTGAGCTGATGTTGGGCAAATCATCCAGAGAAGCGTCGCAATGCTTCTGGGCTGTTAGCAAGAGCTTTCCTTGCTGAGCCTTTTCACGTTGGAGATTAGCTGGACATTTGCCGGTTTAGTGCCTTGTTTCTTCTGCGCAGCTTGCACAAAGCTCATTGCGGCTTTCGCGGTTCGAGTTGTGCATCGCCGGAGCTCTGCGGGAAAGAGCGAGAGAAGAGCCGCGAAAGCTCCGAGTGCGGCCAGCTCGCGTGTAGCCGCGAATGTGCGCTGTTCGCCGGTTGCAGGGCGACTGCCTTCTGCGCGGCTGCTTCCAAGTTGACGGTAACTGCCAGCGTGCTAGCTGTGTAGGACAGTGAAGAGGCTGACGCGTGTGTGTCCGTAGAGCTGCTAGAAAGCGTACGTGACGAGCAGGAAGGGCTTTCAGAGCAGCCGGTTCTCGTCTTGCACAGTCGCCACACATCCGCACTTTTAGTGCCTCAGAACCCCGGACAGCTTGCAAAACACGGCTGTAACTGTCCCAGCGCAAGCTGTTCAGGAAAGCACAGAAACGCGATGTTCGCGTGCTTTTAGCGCTGCTCGCAAGAAGCCTCCGGAGCAGGCACTTCTCGTGCAGCAACAACCGTGCCTGCTACGATCTTTCCTAGCCTCTTTTCCTCCGGGCAGCCGGCTTGAGCTGATGTGAAGTGTTGGTGGGCAAATCATCCAGAGAAGCGTCGCAATGCTTCTGGGCTGTTAGCAAGAGCTTTCCTTGCTGAGCCTTTTCACGTTGGAGATTAGCTGGACATTTGCCGGTTTAGTGCCTTGTTTCTTCTGCGCAGCTTGCACAAAGCTCATTGCGGCTTTCGCGGTTCGAGTTGTGCATCGCCGGAGCTCTGCGGGAAAGAGCGAGAGAAGAGCCGCGAAAGCTCCGAGTGCGGCCAGCTCGCGTGTAGCCGCGAATGTGCGCTGTTCGCCGGTTGCAGGGCGACTGCCTTCTGCGCGGCTGCTTCCAAGTTGACGGTAACTGCCAGCGTGCTAGCTGTGTAGGACAGTGAAGAGGCTGACGCGTGTGTGTCCGTAGAGCTGCTAGAAAGCGTACGTGACGAGCAGGAAGGGCTTTCAGAGCAGCCGGTTCTCGTCTTGCACAGTCGCCACACATCCGCACTTTTAGTGCCTCAGAACCCCGGACAGCTTGCAAAACACGGCTGTAACTGTCCCAGCGCAAGCTGTTCAGGAAAGCACAGAAACGCGATGTTCGCGTGCTTTTTAGCGCTGCTCGCAAGAAGCCTCCGGAGCAGGCACTTCTCGTGCAGCAACAACCGTGCCTGCTACGATCTTTCCTAGCCTCTTTTCCTCCGGGCAGCCGGCTTGAGCTGATGTGAAGTGTTGGTGGGCAAATCATCCAGAGAAGCGTCGCAATGCTTCTGGGCTGTTAGCAAGAGCTTTCCTTGCTGAGCCTTTTCACGTTGGAGATTAGCTGGACATTTGCCGGTTTAGTGCCTTGTTTCTTCTGCGCAGCTTGCACAAAGCTCATTGCGGCTTTCGCGGTTCGAGTTGTGCATCGCCGGAGCTCTGCGGGAAAGAGCGAGAGAAGAGCCGCGAAAGCTCCGAGTGCGGCCAGCTCGCGTGTAGCCGCGAATGTGCGCTGTTCGCCGGTTGCAGGGCGACTGCCTTCTGCGCGGCTGCTTCCAAGTTGACGGTAACTGCCAGCGTGCTAGCTGTGTAGGACAGTGAAGAGGCTGACGCGTGTGTGTCCGTAGAGCTGCTAGAAAGCGTACGTGACGAGCAGGAAGGGCTTTCAGAGCAGCCGGTTCTCGTCTTGCACAGTCGCCACACATCCGCACTTTTAGTGCCTCAGAACCCCGGACAGCTTGCAAAACACGGCTGTAACTGTCCCAGCGCAAGCTGTTCAGGAAAGCACAGAAACGCGATGTTCGCGTGCTTTTAGCGCTGCTCGCAAGAAGCCTCCGGAGCAGGCACTTCTCGTGCAGCAACAACCGTGCCTGCTACGATCTTTCCTAGCCTCTTTTCCTCCGGGCAGCCGGCTTGAGCTGATGTGAAGTGTTGGTGGGCAAATCATCCAGAGAAGCGTCGCAATGCTTCTGGGCTGTTAGCAAGAGCTTTCCTTGCTGAGCCTTTTCACGTTGGAGATTAGCTGGACATTTGCCGGTTTAGTGCCTTGTTTCTTCTGCGCAGCTTGCACAAAGCTCATTGCGGCTTTCGCGGTTCGAGTTGTGCATCGCCGGAGCTCTGCGGGAAAGAGCGAGAGAAGAGCCGCGAAAGCTCCGAGTGCGGCCAGCTCGCGTGTAGCCGCGAATGTGCGCTGTTCGCCGGTTGCAGGGCGACTGCCTTCTGCGCGGCTGCTTCCAAGTTGACGGTAACTGCCAGCGTGCTAGCTGTGTAGGACAGTGAAGAGGCTGACGCGTGTGTGTCCGTAGAGCTGCTAGAAAGCGTACGTGACGAGCAGGAAGGGCTTTCAGAGCAGCCGGTTCTCGTCTTGCACAGTCGCCACACATCCGCACTTTTAGTGCCTCAGAACCCCGGACAGCTTGCAAAACACGGCTGTAACTGTCCCAGCGCAAGCTGTTCAGGAAAGCACAGAAACGCGATGTTCGCGTGCTTTTTAGCGCTGCTCGCAAGAAGCCTCCGGAGCAGGCACTTCTCGTGCAGCAACAACCGTGCCTGCTACGATCTTTCCTAGCCTCTTTTCCTCCGGGCAGCCGGCTTGAGCTGATGTGAAGTGTTGGTGGGCAAATCATCCAGAGAAGCGTCGCAATGCTTCTGGGCTGTTAGCAAGAGCTTTCCTTGCTGAGCCTTTTCACGTTGGAGATTAGCTGGACATTTGCCGGTTTAGTGCCTTGTTTCTTCTGCGCAGCTTGCACAAAGCTCATTGCGGCTTTCGCGGTTCGAGTTGTGCATCGCCGGAGCTCTGCGGGAAAGAGCGAGAGAAGAGCCGCGAAAGCTCCGAGTGCGGCCAGCTCGCGTGTAGCCGCGAATGTGCGCTGTTCGCCGGTTGCAGGGCGACTGCCTTCTGCGCGGCTGCTTCCAAGTTGACGGTAACTGCCAGCGTGCTAGCTGTGTAGGACAGTGAAGAGGCTGACGCGTGTGTGTCCGTAGAGCTGCTAGAAAGCGTACGTGACGAGCAGGAAGGGCTTTCAGAGCAGCCGGTTCTCGTCTTGCACAGTCGCCACACATCCGCACTTTTAGTGCCTCAGAACCCCGGACAGCTTGCAAAACACGGCTGTAACTGTCCCAGCGCAAGCTGTTCAGGAAAGCACAGAAACGCGATGTTCGCGTGCTTTTAGCGCTGCTCGCAAGAAGCCTCCGGAGCAGGCACTTCTCGTGCAGCAACAACCGTGCCTGCTACGATCTTTCCTAGCCTCTTTTCCTCCGGGCAGCCGGCTTGAGCTGATGTGAAGTGTTGGTGGGCAAATCATCCAGAGAAGCGTCGCAATGCTTCTGGGCTGTTAGCAAGAGCTTTCCTTGCTGAGCCTTTTCACGTTGGAGATTAGCTGGACATTTGCCGGTTTAGTGCCTTGTTTCTTCTGCGCAGCTTGCACAGAGCTCATTGCGGCTTTCGCGGTTCGAGTTGTGCATCGCCGGAGCTCTGCGGGAAAGAGCGAGAGAAGAGCCGCGAAAGCTCCGAGTGCGGCCAGCTCGCGTGTAGCCGCGAATGTGCGCTGTTCGCCGGTTGCAGGGCGACTGCCTTCTGCGCGGCTGCTTCCAAGTTGACGGTAACTGCCAGCGTGCTAGCTGTGTAGGACAGTGAAGAGGCTGACGCGTGTGTGTCCGTAGAGCTGCTAGAAAGCGTACGTGACGAGCAGGAAGGGCTTTCAGAGCAGCCGGTTCTCGTCTTGCACAGTCGCCACACATCCGCACTTTTAGTGCCTCAGAACCCCGGACAGCTTGCAAAACACGGCTGTAACTGTCCCAGCGCAAGCTGTTCAGGAAAGCACAGAAACGCGATGTTCGCGTGCTTTTAGCGCTGCTCGCAAGAAGCCTCCGGAGCAGGCACTTCTCGTGCAGCAACAACCGTGCCTGCTACGATCTTTCCTAGCCTCTTTTCCTCCGGGCAGCCGGCTTGAGCTGATGTGAAGTGTTGGTGGGCAAATCATCCAGAGAAGCGTCGCAATGCTTCTGGGCTGTTAGCAAGAGCTTTCCTTGCTGAGCCTTTTCACGTTGGAGATTAGCTGGACATTTGCCGGTTTAGTGCCTTGTTTCTTCTGCGCAGCTTGCACAGAGCTCATTGCGGCTTTCGCGGTTCGAGTTGTGCATCGCCGGAGCTCTGCGGGAAAGAGCGAGAGAAGAGCCGCGAAAGCTCCGAGTGCGGCCAGCTCGCGTGTAGCCGCGAATGTGCGCTGTTCGCCGGTTGCAGGGCGACTGCCTTCTGCGCGGCTGCTTCCAAGTTGACGGTAACTGCCAGCGTGCTAGCTGTGTAGGACAGTGAAGAGGCTGACGCGTGTGTGTCCGTAGAGCTGCTAGAAAGCGTACGTGACGAGCAGGAAGGGCTTTCAGAGCAGCCGGTTCTCGTCTTGCACAGTCGCCACACATCCGCACTTTTAGTGCCTCAGAACCCCGGACAGCTTGCAAAACACGGCTGTAACTGTCCCAGCGCAAGCTGTTCAGGAAAGCACAGAAACGCGATGTTCGCGTGCTTTTAGCGCTGCTCGCAAGAAGCCTCCGGAGCAGGCACTTCTCGTGCAGCAACAACCGTGCCTGCTACGATCTTTCCTAGCCTCTTTTCCTCCGGGCAGCCGGCTTGAGCTGATGTGAAGTGTTGGTGGGCAAATCATCCAGAGAAGCGTCGCAATGCTTCTGGGCTGTTAGCAAGAGCTTTCCTTGCTGACCCTTTTCACGTTGGAGATTAGCTGGACATTTGCCGGTTTAGTGCCTTGTTTCTTCTGCGCAGCTTGCACAGAGCTCATTGCGGCTTTCGCGGTTCGAGTTGTGCATCGCCGGAGCTCTGCGGGAAAGAGCGAGAGAAGAGCCGCGAAAGCTCCGAGTGCGGCCAGCTCGCGTGTAGCCGCGAATGTGCGCTGTTCGCCGGTTGCAGGGCGACTGCCTTCTGCGCGGCTGCTTCCAAGTTGACGGTAACTGCCAGCGTGCTAGCTGTGTAGGACAGTGAAGAGGCTGACGCGTGTGTGTCCGTAGAGCTGCTAGAAAGCGTACGTGACGAGCAGGAAGGGCTTTCAGAGCAGCCGGTTCTCGTCTTGCACAGTCGCCACACATCCGCACTTTTAGTGCCTCAGAACCCCGGACAGCTTGCAAAACACGGCTGTAACTGTCCCAGCGCAAGCTGTTCAGGAAAGCACAGAAACGCGATGTTCGCGTGCTTTTAGCGCTGCTCGCAAGAAGCCTCCGGAGCAGGCACTTCTCGTGCAGCAACAACCGTGCCTGCTACGATCTTTCCTAGCCTCTTTTCCTCCGGGCAGCCGGCTTGAGCTGATGGTGGGCAAATCATCCAGAGAAGCGTCGCAATGCTTCTGGGCTGTTAGCAAGAGCTTTCCTTGCTGAGCCTTTTCACGTTGGAGATTAGCTGGACATTTGCCGGTTTAGTGCCTTGTTTCTTCTGCGCAGCTTGCACAAAGCTCATTGCGGCTTTCGCGGTTCGAGTTGTGCATCGCCGGAGCTCTGCGGGAAAGAGCGAGAGAAGAGCCGCGAAAGCTCCGAGTGCGGCCAGCTCGCGTGTAGCCGCGAATGTGCGCTGTTCGCCGTTTGCAGGGCGAGTGCCTTCTGCGCGGCTGCTTCCAAGTTGACGGTAACTGCCAGCGTGCTAGCTGTGTAGGACAGTGAAGAGGCTGACGCGTGTGTGTCCGTAGAGCTGCTAGAAAGCGTACGTGACGAGCAGGAAGGGCTTTCAGAGCAGCCGGTTCTCGTCTTGCACAGTCGCCACACATCCGCACTTTTAGTGCCTCAGAACCCCGGACAGCTTGCAAAACACGGCTGTAACTGTCCCAGCGCAAGCTGTTCAGGAAAGCACAGAAACGCGATGTTCGCGTGCTTTTAGCGCTGCTCGCAAGAAGCCTCCGGAGCAGGCACTTCTCGTGCAGCAACAACCGTGCCTGCTACGATCTTTCCTAGCCTCTTTTCCTCCGGGCAGCCGGCTTGAGCTGATGTGAAGTGTTGGTGGGCAAATCATCCAGAGAAGCGTCGCAATGCTTCTGGGCTGTTAGCAAGAGCTTTCCTTGCTGAGCCTTTTCACGTTGGAGATTAGCTGGACATTTGCCGGTTTAGTGCCTTGTTTCTTCTGCGCAGCTTGCACAAAGCTCATTGCGGCTTTCGCGGTTCGAGTTGTGCATCGCCGGAGCTCTGCGGGAAAGAGCGAGAGAAGAGCCGCGAAAGCTCCGAGTGCGGCCAGCTCGCGTGTAGCCGCGAATGTGCGCTGTTCGCCGGTTGCAGGGCGACTGCCTTCTGCGCGGCTGCTTCCAAGTTGACGGTAACTGCCAGCGTGCTAGCTGTGTAGGACAGTGAAGAGGCTGACGCGTGTGTGTCCGTAGAGCTGCTAGAAAGCGTACGTGACGAGCAGGAAGGGCTTTCAGAGCAGCCGGTTCTCGTCTTGCACAGTCGCCACACATCCGCACTTTTAGTGCCTCAGAACCCCGGACAGCTTGCAAAACACGGCTGTAACTGTCCCAGCGCAAGCTGTTCAGGAAAGCACAGAAACGCGATGTTCGCGTGCTTTTAGCGCTGCTCGCAAGAAGCCTCCGGAGCAGGCACTTCTCGTGCAGCAACAACCGTGCCTGCTACGATCTTTCCTAGCCTCTTTTCCTCCGGGCAGCCGGCTTGAGCTGATGTGAAGTGTTGGTGGGCAAATCATCCAGAGAAGCGTCGCAATGCTTCTGGGCTGTTAGCAAGAGCTTTCCTTGCTGAGCCTTTTCACGTTGGAGATTAGCTGGACATTTGCCGGTTTAGTGCCTTGTTTCTTCTGCGCAGCTTGCACAAAGCTCATTGCGGCTTTCGCGGTTCGAGTTGTGCATCGCCGGAGCTCTGCGGGAAAGAGCGAGAGAAGAGCCGCGAAAGCTCCGAGTGCGGCCAGCTCGCGTGTAGCCGCGAATGTGCGCTGTTCGCCGGTTGCAGGGCGACTGCCTTCTGCGCGGCTGCTTCCAAGTTGACGGTAACTGCCAGCGTGCTAGCTGTGTAGGACAGTGAAGAGGCTGACGCGTGTGTGTCCGTAGAGCTGCTAGAAAGCGTACGTGACGAGCAGGAAGGGCTTTCAGAGCAGCCGGTTCTCGTCTTGCACAGTCGCCACACATCCGCACTTTTAGTGCCTCAGAACCCCGGACAGCTTGCAAAACACGGCTGTAACTGTCCCAGCGCAAGCTGTTCAGGAAAGCACAGAAACGCGATGTTCGCGTGCTTTTAGCGCTGCTCGCAAGAAGCCTCCGGAGCAGGCACTTCTCGTGCAGCAACAACCGTGCCTGCTACGATCTTTCCTAGCCTCTTTTCCTCCGGGCAGCCGGCTTGAGCTGATGTGAAGTGTTGGTGGGCAAATCATCCAGAGAAGCGTCGCAATGCTTCTGGGCTGTTAGCAAGAGCTTTCCTTGCTGAGCCTTTTCACGTTGGAGATTAGCTGGACATTTGCCGGTTTAGTGCCTTGTTTCTTCTGCGCAGCTTGCACAAAGCTCATTGCGGCTTTGGCGGTTCGAGTTGTGCATCGCCGGAGCTCTGCGGGAAAGAGCGAGAGAAGAGCCGCGAAAGCTCCGAGTGCGGCCAGCTCGCGTGTAGCCGCGAATGTGCGCTGTTCGCCGGTTGCAGGGCGAGTGCCTTCTGCGCGGCTGCTTCCAAGTTGACGGTAACTGCCAGCGTGCTAGCTGTGTAGGACAGTGAAGAGGCTGACGCGTGTGTGTCCGTAGAGCTGCTAGAAAGCGTACGTGACGAGCAGGAAGGGCTTTCAGAGCAGCCGGTTCTCGTCTTGCACAGTCGCCACACATCCGCACTTTTAGTGCCTCAGAACCCCGGACAGCTTGCAAAACACGGCTGTAACTGTCCCAGCGCAAGCTGTTCAGGAAAGCACAGAAACGCGATGTTCGCGTGCTTTTTAGCGCTGCTCGCAAGAAGCCTCCGGAGCAGGCACTTCTCGTGCAGCAACAACCGTGCCTGCTACGATCTTTCCTAGCCTCTTTTCCTCCGGGCAGCCGGCTTGAGCTGATGTGAAGTGTTGGTGGGCAAATCATCCAGAGAAGCGTCGCAATGCTTCTGGGCTGTTAGCAAGAGCTTTCCTTGCTGAGCCTTTTCACGTTGGAGATTAGCTGGACATTTGCCGGTTTAGTGCCTTGTTTCTTCTGCGCAGCTTGCACAAAGCTCATTGCGGCTTTCGCGGTTCGAGTTGTGCATCGCCGGAGCTCTGCGGGAAAGAGCGAGAGAAGAGCCGCGAAAGCTCCGAGTGCGGCCAGCTCGCGTGTAGCCGCGAATGTGCGCTGTTCGCCGTTTGCAGGGCGAGTGCCTTCTGCGCGGCTGCTTCCAAGTTGACGGTAACTGCCAGCGTGCTAGCTGTGTAGGACAGTGAAGAGGCTGACGCGTGTGTGTCCGTAGAGCTGCTAGAAAGCGTACGTGACGAGCAGGAAGGGCTTTCAGAGCAGCCGGTTCTCGTCTTGCACAGTCGCCACACATCCGCACTTTTAGTGCCTCAGAACCCCGGACAGCTTGCAAAACACGGCTGTAACTGTCCCAGCGCAAGCTGTTCAGGAAAGCACAGAAACGCGATGTTCGCGTGCTTTTAGCGCTGCTCGCAAGAAGCCTCCGGAGCAGGCACTTCTCGTGCAGCAACAACCGTGCCTGCTACGATCTTTCCTAGCCTCTTTTCCTCCGGGCAGCCGGCTTGAGCTGATGTGAAGTGTTGGTGGGCAAATCATCCAGAGAAGCGTCGCAATGCTTCTGGGCTGTTAGCAAGAGCTTTCCTTGCTGAGCCTTTTCACGTTGGAGATTAGCTGGACATTTGCCGGTTTAGTGCCTTGTTTCTTCTGCGCAGCTTGCACAAAGCTCATTGCGGCTTTCGCGGTTCGAGTTGTGCATCGCCGGAGCTCTGCGGGAAAGAGCGAGAGAAGAGCCGCGAAAGCTCCGAGTGCGGCCAGCTCGCGTGTAGCCGCGAATGTGCGCTGTTCGCCGGTTGCAGGGCGACTGCCTTCTGCGCGGCTGCTTCCAAGTTGACGGTAACTGCCAGCGTGCTAGCTGTGTAGGACAGTGAAGAGGCTGACGCGTGTGTGTCCGTAGAGCTGCTAGAAAGCGTACGTGACGAGCAGGAAGGGCTTTCAGAGCAGCCGGTTCTCGTCTTGCACAGTCGCCACACATCCGCACTTTTAGTGCCTCAGAACCCCGGACAGCTTGCAAAACACGGCTGTAACTGTCCCAGCGCAAGCTGTTCAGGAAAGCACAGAAACGCGATGTTCGCGTGCTTTTAGCGCTGCTCGCAAGAAGCCTCCGGAGCAGGCACTTCTCGTGCGGCAACAACCGTGCCTGCTACGATCTTTCCTAGCCTCTTTTCCTCCGGGCAGCCGGCTTGAGCTGATGTGAAGTGTTGGTGGGCAAATCATCCAGAGAAGCGTCGCAATGCTTCTGGGCTGTTAGCAAGAGCTTTCCTTGCTGAGCCTTTTCACGTTGGAGATTAGCTGGACATTTGCCGGTTTAGTGCCTTGTTTCTTCTGCGCAGCTTGCACAAAGCTCATTGCGGCTTTCGCGGTTCGAGTTGTGCATCGCCGGAGCTCTGCGGGAAAGAGCGAGAGAAGAGCCGCGAAAGCTCCGAGTGCGGCCAGCTCGCGTGTAGCCGCGAATGTGCGCTGTTCGCCGTTTGCAGGGCGAGTGCCTTCTGCGCGGCTGCTTCCAAGTTGACGGTAACTGCCAGCGTGCTAGCTGTGTAGGACAGTGAAGAGGCTGACGCGTGTGTGTCCGTAGAGCTGCTAGAAAGCGTACGTGACGAGCAGGAAGGGCTTTCAGAGCAGCCGGTTCTCGTCTTGCACAGTCGCCACACATCCGCACTTTTAGTGCCTCAGAACCCCGGACAGCTTGCAAAACACGGCTGTAACTGTCCCAGCGCAAGCTGTTCAGGAAAGCACAGAAACGCGATGTTCGCGTGCTTTTAGCGCTGCTCGCAAGAAGCCTCCGGAGCAGGCACTTCTCGTGCAGCAACAACCGTGCCTGCTACGATCTTTCCTAGCCTCTTTTCCTCCGGGCAGCCGGCTTGAGCTGATGTGAAGTGTTGGTGGGCAAATCATCCAGAGAAGCGTCGCAATGCTTCTGGGCTGTTAGCAAGAGCTTTCCTTGCTGACCCTTTTCACGTTGGAGATTAGCTGGACATTTGCCGGTTTAGTGCCTTGTTTCTTCTGCGCAGCTTGCACAAAGCTCATTGCGGCTTTCGCGGTTCGAGTTGTGCATCGCCGGAGCTCTGCGGGAAAGAGCGAGAGAAGAGCCGCGAAAGCTCCGAGTGCGGCCAGCTCGCGTGTAGCCGCGAATGTGCGCTGTTCGCCGGTTGCAGGGCGACTGCCTTCTGCGCGGCTGCTTCCAAGTTGACGGTAACTGCCAGCGTGCTAGCTGTGTAGGACAGTGAAGAGGCTGACGCGTGTGTGTCCGTAGAGCTGCTAGAAAGCGTACGTGACGAGCAGGAAGGGCTTTCAGAGCAGCCGGTTCTCGTCTTGCACAGTCGCCACACATCCGCACTTTTAGTGCCTCAGAACCCCGGACAGCTTGCAAAACACGGCTGTAACTGTCCCAGCGCAAGCTGTTCAGGAAAGCACAGAAACGCGATGTTCGCGTGCTTTTTAGCGCTGCTCGCAAGAAGCCTCCGGAGCAGGCACTTCTCGTGCAGCAACAACCGTGCCTGCTACGATCTTTCCTAGCCTCTTTTCCTCCGGGCAGCCGGCTTGAGCTGATGTGAAGTGTTGGTGGGCAAATCATCCAGAGAAGCGTCGCAATGCTTCTGGGCTGTTAGCAAGAGCTTTCCTTGCTGAGCCTTTTCACGTTGGAGATTAGCTGGACATTTGCCGGTTTAGTGCCTTGTTTCTTCTGCGCAGCTTGCACAAAGCTCATTGCGGCTTTCGCGGTTCGAGTTGTGCATCGCCGGAGCTCTGCGGGAAAGAGCGAGAGAAGAGCCGCGAAAGCTCCGAGTGCGGCCAGCTCGCGTGTAGCCGCGAATGTGCGCTGTTCGCCGGTTGCAGGGCGAGTGCCTTCTGCGCGGCTGCTTCCAAGTTGACGGTAAGTGCCAGCGTGCTAGCTGTGTAGGACAGTGAAGAGGCTGACGCGTGTGTGTCCGTAGAGCTGCTAGAAAGCGTACGTGACGAGCAGGAAGGGCTTTCAGAGCAGCCGGTTCTCGTCTTGCACAGTCGCCACACATCCGCACTTTTAGTGCCTCAGAACCCCGGACAGCTTGCAAAACACGGCTGTAACTGTCCCAGCGCAAGATGTTCAGGAAAGCACAGAAACGCGATGTTCGCGTGCTTTTAGCGCTGCTCGCAAGAAGCCTCCGGAGCAGGCACTTCTCGTGCAGCAACAACCGTGCCTGCTACGATCTTTCCTAGCCTCTTTTCCTCCGGGCAGCCGGCTTGAGCTGATGTGAAGTGTTGGTGGGCAAATCATCCAGAGAAGCGTCGCAATGCTTCTGGGCTGTTAGCAAGAGCTTTCCTTGCTGAGCCTTTTCACGTTGGAGATTAGCTGGACATTTGCCGGTTTAGTGCCTTGTTTCTTCTGCGCAGCTTGCACAAAGCTCATTGCGGCTTTCGCGGTTCGAGTTGTGCATCGCCGGAGCTCTGCGGGAAAGAGCGAGAGAAGAGCCGCGAAAGCTCCGAGTGCGGCCAGCTCGCGTGTAGCCGCGAATGTGCGCTGTTCGCCGGTTGCAGGGCGACTGCCTTCTGCGCGGCTGCTTCCAAGTTGACGGTAACTGCCAGCGTGCTAGCTGTGTAGGACAGTGAAGAGGCTGACGCGTGTGTGTCCGTAGAGCTGCTAGAAAGCGTACGTGACGAGCAGGAAGGGCTTTCAGAGCAGCCGGTTCTCGTCTTGCACAGTCGCCACACATCCGCACTTTTAGTGCCTCAGAACCCCGGACAGCTTGCAAAACACGGCTGTAACTGTCCCAGCGCAAGCTGTTCAGGAAAGCACAGAAACGCGATGTTCGCGTGCTTTTAGCGCTGCTCGCAAGAAGCCTCCGGAGCAGGCACTTCTCGTGCAGCAACAACCGTGCCTGCTACGATCTTTCCTAGCCTCTTTTCCTCCGGGCAGCCGGCTTGAGCTGATGTGAAGTGTTGGTGGGCAAATCATCCAGAGAAGCGTCGCAATGCTTCTGGGCTGTTAGCAAGAGCTTTCCTTGCTGAGCCTTTTCACGTTGGAGATTAGCTGGACATTTGCCGGTTTAGTGCCTTGTTTCTTCTGCGCAGCTTGCACAAAGCTCATTGCGGCTTTCGCGGTTCGAGTTGTGCATCGCCGGAGCTCTGCGGGAAAGAGCGAGAGAAGAGCCGCGAAAGCTCCGAGTGCGGCCAGCTCGCGTGTAGCCGCGAATGTGCGCTGTTCGCCGGTTGCAGGGCGACTGCCTTCTGCGCGGCTGCTTCCAAGTTGACGGTAACTGCCAGCGTGCTAGCTGTGTAGGACAGTGAAGAGGCTGACGCGTGTGTGTCCGTAGAGCTGCTAGAAAGCGTACGTGACGAGCAGGAAGGGCTTTCAGAGCAGCCGGTTCTCGTCTTGCACAGTCGCCACACATCCGCACTTTTAGTGCCTCAGAACCCCGGACAGCTTGCAAAACACGGCTGTAACTGTCCCAGCGCAAGCTGTTCAGGAAAGCACAGAAACGCGATGTTCGCGTGCTTTTAGCGCTGCTCGCAAGAAGCCTCCGGAGCAGGCACTTCTCGTGCAGCAACAACCGTGCCTGCTACGATCTTTCCTAGCCTCTTTTCCTCCGGGCAGCCGGCTTGAGCTGATGTGAAGTGTTGGTGGGCAAATCATCCAGAGAAGCGTCGCAATGCTTCTGGGCTGTTAGCAAGAGCTTTCCTTGCTGAGCCTTTTCACGTTGGAGATTAGCTGGACATTTGCCGGTTTAGTGCCTTGTTTCTTCTGCGCAGCTTGCACAGAGCTCATTGCGGCTTTCGCGGTTCGAGTTGTGCATCGCCGGAGCTCTGCGGGAAAGAGCGAGAGAAGAGCCGCGAAAGCTCCGAGTGCGGCCAGCTCGCGTGTAGCCGCGAATGTGCGCTGTTCGCCGGTTGCAGGGCGACTGCCTTCTGCGCGGCTGCTTCCAAGTTGACGGTAACTGCCAGCGTGCTAGCTGTGTAGGACAGTGAAGAGGCTGACGCGTGTGTGTCCGTAGAGCTGCTAGAAAGCGTACGTGACGAGCAGGAAGGGCTTTCAGAGCAGCCGGTTCTCGTCTTGCACAGTCGCCACACATCCGCACTTTTAGTGCCTCAGAACCCCGGACAGCTTGCAAAACACGGCTGTAACTGTCCCAGCGCAAGCTGTTCAGGAAAGCACAGAAACGCGATGTTCGCGTGCTTTTAGCGCTGCTCGCAAGAAGCCTCCGGAGCAGGCACTTCTCGTGCAGCAACAACCGTGCCTGCTACGATCTTTCCTAGCCTCTTTTCCTCCGGGCAGCCGGCTTGAGCTGATGTGAAGTGTTGGTGGGCAAATCATCCAGAGAAGCGTCGCAATGCTTCTGGGCTGTTAGCAAGAGCTTTCCTTGCTGAGCCTTTTCACGTTGGAGATTAGCTGGACATTTGCCGGTTTAGTGCCTTGTTTCTTCTGCGCAGCTTGCACAAAGCTCATTGCGGCTTTCGCGGTTCGAGTTGTGCATCGCCGGAGCTCTGCGGGAAAGAGCGAGAGAAGAGCCGCGAAAGCTCCGAGTGCGGCCAGCTCGCGTGTAGCCGCGAATGTGCGCTGTTCGCCGGTTGCAGGGCGACTGCCTTCTGCGCGGCTGCTTCCAAGTTGACGGTAACTGCCAGCGTGCTAGCTGTGTAGGACAGTGAAGAGGCTGACGCGTGTGTGTCCGTAGAGCTGCTAGAAAGCGTACGTGACGAGCAGGAAGGGCTTTCAGAGCAGCCGGTTCTCGTCTTGCACAGTCGCCACACATCCGCACTTTTAGTGCCTCAGAACCCCGGACAGCTT
>NW_028239015.1:0-34497 GCF_036417535.1 Chlamydotis macqueenii
TGGGGACACGGGCGCTGCCATGGGCACGGGGAACGTGGGCACCACCACGGTTGTGGGGGACGTGAGCATGAGAGATGCGGGCACCACCATCGTTACGGGGCACGTGGGCACCACCATGGGCACAGGGGACGTGGTCACTGCTTTGGGCACAGGGGATGTGGGCACCATCGTGGTCATGGAGGACGTGGGCACCGCCACGGTCATGGGGGACGCAGGCACCACCTTGGGCACAGGGGACATGGGTGCCACCACGGTTATGGGGGACGAGGGTGCCACCATGGGCACAGGGGACGTGGGTGCCACCACGGTTATGGGGGACAAGGTGCCACCGTGGGCACGAGGGACGTGGGTGCCACCACGGTTATGGGGGACGAGGGTGCCACCGTGGGCACAGGGGACGTGGGTGTCACCACGGTTATGGGGGACAAGGGTGGCGCCATGGGCACAGGGGACGTGGACACCACCACGAGCACAGTGGCGGGAAGAAGTTTGGGCAGGGTCCACACGTGACCCAGCCGTGCCCACGGCCTCTGCGCGCCCGGGAGAGGGGACCCAAACCGGGGTGGGGGACAGCGTCGGCGGGGAGCCGGCGCCGCGCAGCGGCGCGTGGCGGGCGGTGGCAGGTGGCGTGCGGCAGGGCCGTGCTGCAGGAGCTCCACCGCGCCTGCGAGGAGGCGTCGCGCGGCGGCCACATCCCCGGCGGCCCGGCGCTGGCCTGGGCCCGCGGCTACGCGGCGGCGCTGGCCTCGGAGCAGAGCTGCCTCAACGAGTGGCTGGCCATGGCCGACCTGGAGTCCGTGCGCCCCGCCTCGCCCCCGCCCCTCCGGTAAGCCCCGCCCCCTCGCAGCCTGCTGGCCAATCAGCACCGCTCTGGGCTGGGCGGGCGATCGGGTGGGGCTGTGAGGGCGGAGCAGGGTTTGGGGTGTGGCTAAGGGGGTGGGGCTTAATGGAAAGGGGAGGGGCTCGGAAGCGGAGGAGGCGGAGCCTGAGCGGCGCGGGCGCACGCCAGGCCGGCGACGCCGGAGCTGTCGGAGCAGGCGGTGCGGGCGCTGCTGCGGGACGTGATGGCGGGCGCCGACCTGGAGAGCGTCACCTCCAAGGAGGTGGGTGCACGCCGGGCGCTGGGGTGGGGGTGCGGCGGGGACCACCCCTCACGGCGGCACCGCGCCCAGGTGCGCGAGGAGCTGGAGCGGCGCACGGGGCGCAGCTTGGAGCGGCACAAGGATTTCATCGACAACGAGATGCTGCTGGTGCTGGCGCAGATGGACCGGCCGTCCCGCGTCTTCCCGCACCTCTACCTGGTGGGCGCGGCGGGGGGGTGGGGGGTGGGCCGGGCGGGGCCGGTTGCACCCCTCACCGCCGCCGCCCGGCAGGGCTCCGAGTGGAACGCCGCCAACCTGGAGGAGCTGCAGCAGAAACCGGTGAGCGCGGCGCGGCGCGGTCATCACGGGACGGCCCGGTGGGGCGGGCGCGGGGTCGCGGCGGGACCACCCCACCCCCCCCCGGAGCGGGGCCGTGGCCGTCGTGGGACGCTCGGCGGGGCGGCAGAGGGACGCGCCCGGCTGGGGGGGCGTCGGCTGCTTGCCGTCAGTAGGGACCAGAGTGAACGCGCGCGGCGCCGCGGTAGGGCGGGCACGGGCGCCCCACAGAGCCCCCACCCCGCGCCATCCCCGCCCCCCCCCCCCCCCGCGCCGCAGGGTCACCCACATCCTGAACGTGGCGCGGGAGATCGACAACTTCTTCCCGGCGCTCTTCACCTACATGAACGTGCGGGTGTACGACGAGGAGGCGGCGCAGCTGCTGCCCCACTGGAACGACACCTTCCTCTTCCTCTCCCGCGTGCGGTCAGTGGGGTCGGGGGTGGCGGTGTGGGGCAGCAGGGCGAGATGCCGGTGGATACTGGGAGCACCGGGTGTCTCGGCAGGGCCGGCGGGGGCCGGGCGCTGGTGCACTGCCGCATGGGGCTGAGCCGCTCGGCCGCCACGGTGCTGGCCTACGCCATGAAGGAGTTCGGCTGGTCCCTGGAGCGGGCGCTGCGGCACGTCCGCCGCTGCCGCCCCGGCGTCCTGCCCAACCCCGGTTTCATGCGCCAGCTCGACTTCTACCAGGGCATCCTGCGCGCCAGGTGGGCGGGGCATCGGCGGACCACGCCCCCTTCGGGCATACTCGGGGGGGGGGGTGCTGACCCCTTGGGCAAGGTCTGGTTGGGGGGTGGGGGTCTGCTGTGGCCACGCCCCCACGATGTGGGTGGGGTCTATCACAGCCACACCCCCGCGGTGGGTGGGACATGTTATGGTCACGCCTCCTTTACGTGGTGGGTGGAGCTTCTATGGCCACGCCCAGGGTGGGCTTTGATGGGGTCCCAGCCTTTCCTCCTGCGTGGAGGCGGAGCCTGTGGGAGCCCCGCCCCACCGCTGACTTTTTTGGGGGGGGGGGGGGGCGGGGGGCATGGCAGCCGCCACAGCAGCCTGTGGGAACCCAAGGCGGCGGAGAGGCCGGCCCAGCCCGAGGAGGGTCCCGAGCGCCCGCCGGGGTACGAGGGCGACGGCCTGTCCCCATCCCCCTCCCCGCAACCCCCGGAGGCGGCGAGCGGGGCGGGGCTGCTGGGGGCCTCCCGGCGCCCCCGCATCTCCCTCTGCGCCGTCATGCGCAGCATCAGCCAGCTGGAGACCCCCGAGCCCCCCGAGCCGCTGGGGGAGCCCCTCGCCGGGGAGGTGAGCGCGGGGCAGGGCTGGGGCTGGGGGAGGTGGGAGGGGGGGGGGGGGGCGGGAAGAGCCTGAGCCCCCGTCCCCCTCCGCAGGTGTTCGCGGCGGCGGAGGCGCCGGGGGGAGCGGGGGACGCCCCCCCGGGGGCACGGCCCTCGTCCCGGCCGCGCCGCGTGGTGCGTCAGGCCAGCCTGGACGGCGGCCCCGGCCCCGCCTGCGACCACGCCCCGGCTGCCACCACCTCTGACTCCGCCTCCTGCCCCACCCCTGCCCCCCACCCGCCCCTCACCCCACCCCCCTGCCCCCTAACGCGGGGGCGGGGAGGGGGAGGAATGGGGCAGAGCACCCCCCATTGCCATGGCAACACGGGGGAGGGGCGGAGCCTATGCCTGCGGAAGGCGTGGCACGCCCTGCCCCCCCACACACACACTGCCTGCACTTTGGGGGTGAGGGGGCAGAGGCGGCCCCACCTCACTCCCCCTCCCCGCACGCACAGGGCCCCACTGCCGCCCCTCACCGCGCCGGCACTGAGAATAAAGCGTGGAAACGGCTGCCCGTGGTGTGCGTGTTCCTGCGGGGCCGCCCGCCAGGCCCTGCCGTCAGTAGGGGCCAGAGTGAACGCGCAGCGCCGCCCGCTGCGTGCGGGGAGGGCGGAGTTGGGCTCCGGCGCCATCTTGTGCGGCGGTGCGCATGCGGGCAGGGAACTACAACCCCCGGCATCCCTTGCGCGGCGTTGGGGGTGCGCATGCGTACTGGGCACCTTCCTGGTTGCTATGGGAATCGGGCGGAGGCTTGAGCTAGCGGCCTAGGCCGCGGCCGGGAATGGGACGGGGAACCGGGAACGAGGAGCGCGGCGGGGCGGGACACCGGCACCCCGAGTTTTGCTCTGCCCCCTCGCTCGGATCCCGGAGCCGGGCCAGGCAACAACCTGGGCCCCTAGGATGGGGGGGGGAAGCGCCGCCAGCCCCCTCAGACCCCCATCCCGTGGAGGGGACGCAGGGCAGAAGGGAGAAGGGGGGCGGCCCTGCACCGCTCCGCTGCAAGTTCGGGCTACAACCCATCCGTTTTATTGATTTAAGCACCACAGAGATAATAAATTAAGTAATCAATAAGCTAAATAATTAACAGGACACATCCTATCATTAGTTTATGATTAAGCGAGGCCGCACACAGCAAAGCCACTAATTACAGCTCTTCATCTTTCGAATCCCGCAGGACTGCTGCCGAACGACGGCTCCGTCGCCCTTCCCGCCTGGGGCCTGGGGGAAGGGTCCCCTCAGAGTCCCCATGGCCTGGGGGGCAGGGTCCCCATGGCCCGGGGGGGAAGGTCCCCTCGCAGCCCCCGTGGCCCGGGGGGCCGTGCCTGCCAGACCCGGCTCTGCAGGCGGACAGCACATCATCATCCACACCCCCAGTATCAGAAGATCCCCCCGCTTTGCTGACCTTTACCTGGTTTTTCACCTTATTCTCCACTTTTTTTTTTTGCATTTCTGGGCTTTTTCCTACCCTTCCACTTCCTTTCTCCACCCAACAGCCTGCCCCCAATGAATTTTTCTCCACAGCTCCCACTTTTGTTCCATCCGTACCCAAATTCGATGTTTTGGCTATTCCCAGCCAGGTAAGCTCGGCTTTGTACGGGATTCCCGGCGCGGTCACCGAAGAACGGGCGGCTTCGCCAGCGTCCGCCCGTCCCTTTTCTCCCATCCTTGGGGCGCGTTGGCGAGCGGTGCGGTCCAGGCGTGGTCCGGAGGTGAACCCCACCCCGCGGCACCCCAAACCCCCCGCAGCGTCACGTACGCGGGGGGCCGGCACGGACTGGGGCACGGCGGGCACCCCACGGCGTTCGGCACGTGCAGCGGCTCCAACGCCGGCGGCGTCCTGCCCGTCCCGGCGCCCTCCGTCCCCGTGGGTGCCCCCGCGGTGAGGACACCCTGTGCGGAGCCTTCCAGCGGCAACCGGCCCCCGCCCCACGGGACGACCCCACCACCCCAAATAAGCGCTGCAGGCCGTCCCCCGCCTGCCCCACTGGACAGCTGAGCCCCACTCCCACCTCGGGCCAGGCTCTGGGGCAGGAGCACCCCTAGGAGGGGACAGGGACACCCCATCGTGAGGGTGGCGGGGGGGGGCGGGCGCGACGCGTGTCTGCCCCACAGCAAGGGGATCTGTGGGGCGCAGCGGGGGGGTGACACTAAACTCTGTGACCGGACATCCGCCTGGCTCGCTCTGGAGTGGGGAGACCCCACAGACAGCACGCGGCAGCCCCCCGCCTTCGCTCACAACCAGCCTTTTAATCCGCCCGGTGCCCCCCACTCCCCGGGGCTGCGGCACGGCTGCGGACGGCCTGGGGGGTCGGGGGGTGAGGGGAGCAGGGGGCCCCCCCCCAACTTCACTCCTCTCTCCGCGTGGGGCGCAGCGGCTCAGAGCGCGTACTGGTGCCAGAGGCTGTGGGGGGCACAGCAAGGGGGTCAGCGGCCGCCCGGTGACCCCCCTCACCCCTGATTTTTGGTAGCGGGTGATGCGGGCAGGGTGGGGGGGGGGGGCGCAGGGAGAGGAAAAGGGGGGGGAAGTGAGGGGTGCCCCCCCCCCCCGTTTTGCACCCACCTGTAGGTGACATCGGGGTTGTCCCCGTGTTCCAGGAGGGCGTCGCGCACGGGGTTCGGGGGGCTCAGCCCCAGCGCCTGCGCCCGCTCCCAGCGCTGCAGCCGGGTGATACCTGCGGGAGTGGGGGGGGCGTCAGGGGGGGCCCGTGGGGGTGGGACACGCACACCGTGGGTTTAAGGGGGGTGGGGGGGGGAACACCGTGGGCTCTCACCGGTGCAGGGCCCGAACTCCCACGCCAGGTCAAAACGGCCGCAGCATCTCCAGGAGGGCCGGGTCCGGGGGGGCCGCCGGGGATTCCTGCGTGGGCGGCGAGGCGTGGGGTGGAGCCCGCGGGCAGCCCTGGCCCTTCACCTCGCCCTTGGCCTTGCCCCGGGCTCGCTGCGGCCGCCGCCGCCGCGGGAAGGAGTCGGTGATGCGCCGGGGTCGCTCCATGGGCCCTGCGGGGGAAACGCGGCTACCGGTAACCGGGCGGCCGCCGCCACGCTCCGCCCACGCCCCTCGCCGGGCGGAAGCGGCGGGGCCGGGCGGGGCGGGGAGGGGAGGGGCGGGGGGGCCGGCCGCTGGCACCCCCCCGGCTGTCACCGCCACCATGGGCTCTGCCCCCCCCCCCTCAGCTGTCCCCGTCACCCCACGCACTGTCATCTCCACGGTGGTCCCCATCACTCCACGCCCTGCCACCCCCCCGGCTGTCACCGCCACCCCACGCCCTGCCACCCCCCCGGATGTCACCGCCACCCCACGCACTGTCACCCCCCTGGTTCTCCTGCCACCCCACGCACTGTCACCCCCGTCTGTCACCGCCACCCCACGCACTGTCACCCCCACGGCTGCCCCCATCACCCCACGCACTGTCACCCCCACGGCTGTCCCCGTCACCCCACGCACTGTCACCCCCCCCAGGCTGTCACCGCCACCCCACGCACTGTCACCCCCCAGCTCCTCCATCACCCTGTGCTCTGCCACCCCCCCGGCTGTCCCCGTCACCCCCACAAGCCGCGACTCACGCCGTGCAGCCGTCACCCTCTGCCCCAAGCAGCGTTCTGGCCGTGTCCCCCCCCCCCCAACCTCCCCCCCCGCCACCACCACGGGAAGCGCAACCGGTGACCCACAGGCGCTGTGCCCACCCGTCTGTCCCCCTTAACCGTGGTGACACCGTCCCAGGGGGGACACACACAGCAGGTGCCACCGCTGCAGATGCGCCTGAGGTTATTTTTCAGCCCTCCCTGGGGGGGTTGGGGGGGGGCGGCTGAGAATAGATTGGGGCAGGGCTGCGGTGCGTGACCCGGCACCGAGGGACAGGGTGACTCCTCGGGGGGGGGACACGCAGCTGCAGTCCCTCGGCGGTGACACTACGCCGAGGTCACACCGAGCCAGGTGCGAGCAAACTGATGCCGGAGGGAGACGCAACCCTATAGCAGCCATCAGAGAGTCCACACCGCTCTTTGGTTTTTCTTTACTGCTCCGTGAGATTCTTTTTTTTTTTTTTTTTTTTTTTTTTTTTTTGGTTCCGGCGAGGTGACACGTGGCGGGGCTCAGGGTCCGACCTTGCCCAGGCCGGGGTTGTGCAGGACGAAGCGGCAAAGCCCGGGCAGTCGCTGGTAGCCCAGCTCCTCCTGCAGCCGCTGCATGCCCCGGTTCCCCGTAGCCGTGTGCCCGAACGCCGGAAACCCGCGTGCCTGCGACCGTCCGGCGGCCAAGCTCAGCACGGCCTGCATGTATCCGCCGCCTTCGATGGGCGGGTAGGGTGTAACCGTTGGCCCCCGTCCCGAAAGCGTCGGTCAGCACCCAACAGACGGGGTCCCCGGCCTGGTCCCGCAGGCAGAGGCTGGGAAGCGCCCCAAAAGCTCGGCCAGGTACCGCCGGCTGCGCCCGTTGCCCCCGTACGCCCACGTTTCGTTCAGCAGATCCGCGTCGGCCGGGCTCAGCGAGTCCGTTCGTAAGCCGGGGTCCAGCCTGCGGCGAGGTGGGGGGGGGGCCGTCAAGGAAGGATTTGGGGGGGGGGCTGGCGGCGGGGCGGGGTGAGGAGGGGGCTCACCGGGGCTGGGGCATGGTGCTGGGTCGGGGTGCCAGTAGGTGTGGTATTCGGTGACCTCCAGCTCCACGCCCTTGCGACCCGCGATGGCCTGCGACGCCGTGGCCACCTCGTCCTGCAGCCCTGGGGACGGTGCCGGCGGGGGGGGTCTTGTGTCCCCAGTGCCCCCAGTCCTGCCCCCAGTGCCCCCCCAGCAGCCCCAAATCCAGCCCCAGTGCCTCCCAGCACCTCTAAATCCAGCTCCAGTGCTCCCCAGTGCCCCCCAGCACCCCCAAATCCATCCCCAGTGCCCCCAGCACCCCCAAATCCAGCCCCAGTGCTCCCCAGCACCTCTAAATCCACCCCTAGTGCTCCCCAGTACTCCTAAATCCATCCCCAGTGCCCCCCAGCACCCCCAAATCCAGCCCCAGTGCCCCCCAGCACCACCAAATCCAGCTCCAGTGCTCCCCAGTGCCCCCAGCACCCCAAATCCAGCCCCAGTGCCCCCAGCACCCCAAATCCAGCTCCAGTGATCCCCAGTGGCCCCAGCACCCCCAAATCCAGCCCCAGTGCCCCAGCACCCCCAAATCCAGCTCCAGTGCTCCCCAGTGCCCCCCAGCACCCCCAATCCAGCCCCAGTGCCCCCCAGCACCCCCAAATCCAGCTCCAGTGCTCCCCAGTGCCCCCCAGCACCCCCAAATCCAGCCCCAGTGCCCCCAGCACCCCCAAATCCAGCACCAGTGATCCCCAGTGCCCCCCAGCACCCCCAAATCCAGCCCCAGTGCTCCTCAGCACCCCCAAATCCAGCTCCAGTGCTCCCCAGTGCCCCCCAGCACCCCCAAATCCAGCCCCAGCGCTCCCCAGTGACAGCACCCATCAAACCTCAGCACCCTATATTGTGCTCCCACCGCTCCCTAGTGCCCCCCAGTGTCCCAAATCCAGCACCAGTGCCCCCCAGCACCACCAAATCCAGCACCAGTGCTCCCAGTGCCCCCCAGCAACCCCAAATCCAGCCCAGCGCTCCCCAGTGACGGCACCCATCAAACCTCAGCACCCCACGTCACACTCCCACCGCTCCCCAGTGCTCCCCAGTGCCCCCCCAACCCCACACCGAAAATGTGGAAGGCGCTGTCCCAGCGCAGGCAGCCGGGGCTCTCCAGCAGCGCCGGTAAGCGCCCGCGTCCCGGTAGAAGGCGGCGTGCATGTTCCTGTAGCAGTCATCCACCGGCATCTGCCGAGCACCCATGGGTGCCCTCAGCCCACCCGGCACCTGCCGGGGCACCCTGCCCACCCACCCCCCCACCCCCAAACCGTCCCCGCCGGCCACCTCGCCGCTACGCGCGCCAGGACGGCGCCGAAATTGGGCCAGGCGTCCACCGCCACCTCAAACTCCCCCGGGTTCCCCCGGTTGATGTTCAGCACGGCCCCGTAGACCTGCGGGCAAAATGGGGGTCAGAGGGGCAGGGGGGCAGATTTTGGGGTCCCCAGGGCTCCCCGAGTCGGCACAGCCCAGGTGCACCCCACAGCACCCCACCGCCCCCCCAAAAAACCACCCTTTCCCCATAGGGCCTGGTGGAGGTGAAGGCAGAGGGGGCGGAGCCTAATGCCAGGTTGCCCTCAAGTGGGTGGGGCTAGGGGAGGGAGCCTGGATTGGCTGCGTTACACCCGGCGTGGGTGGGGATTGGCTGGTTTCTATGGGGAGGGGTCTGGGAGGCTGGTATGGGTCTGGAAGAGGATTGGCTGGCTTGTGCAGGTCTGGAAGGGGATTGGCTGGCTCGGAACCAGGCTGGGCTGGATTGGCTGGGGCAGAGTCCAAGTGGGCTGGGATTGGTGGGCCTGAAGCCAGCCCTGGGCGATGCCCAGGAGCTGGACTTGGGCACCCGGGGGGGGGGAGGAGGGGCGGGGAACGGGATGGGACACGGGGTGACACTGGGGTCCCTGGTGGGGAGGTGACATCAGGGTTACTGTCACGGCATGGGGCGGGGGTGACATTGGGGTCCCCGTCATGGCAGGGGGTGGCACTGGGGTCCCCATCACGGCACGGGGCAGGGGTGACATTGGGCTCCCATCATGGTGAGGGTGGCACTGGGTCCCCATCACGGCACGGGGCGGGGGTGGCATTGGGGTCCCCGTCACCGGCAGGGCGAGGGCAGGCTCCTCCGCAGCGCCCCCTCCAGGCACCGCAGCTGGCTCGGGTGGGTCAGGATCAGCATGGTCCTGCCGAGAGACCCTCCGGTCACAGCGGGGCCGGACCCCCCCAGGTGGGGACAGCGTCCCCGTCCCCAGCCCCCCCCACCCCACCCCAGCACTCACCCCGCAGCGGCCGTGGGGTCCCGTGGGGTCCCTGCTTCTGCGGGGCAGGCGGTGACAGCGACGCGTCCCAGGGCCGCCAGCCGTCACGGGCCAGCGGGTGTCCCCTGCCCGGGGGGGGGTGGTGGCCCCATACGGGGGCAAGGGGCAGGGTCCGTGTCTCCCCCCCCCCCCCCAACCCCGGGAGCGGGGCCAGCTCTGCTCACCCCGCAGCCTCCCGGGGACGGGTGCTTGGCTGGGACACCCCACAGCCGCCAGCGCCCCACGTTTCCCCCCCCCCGCCCCCCCCGCGACCCTCGGTGTCACCCCCCTGCCCCGCGGGACCATGCTGACCCTGACGTGCCCGGCCCGGCTGCGCTGCTGGAGGACACCCTGCGGAGGAGCCTGCCTGCCACCCTCCCGGTGACGGGGACCCCAGGGACCCCCCCCCACCTTGCCCCCTCCCTCCCCCCCGTGCTGGTGACGGGGTCGCCGGGGGTCCCCCGTGACCCAGTGGCCACCCCCCGGGGACCTCCACGCCCTCCCCTCCATCCCACCAGTCACGGGGGGGGGGACCCTGGGGACCCCTATGCCCTCCCAGTGACGGGGACCCCTCTGCGTGCCCCCCCCGCCAGCAACAAGGACCCCTCTGTCCCCTCTCCCTGGTGACGGTCCCCAAATGGTGCCCTGGCCCCCAGCACCCACGGAAGCCGACAGCCAGGCGCCGTGGGGGGACGGAGGGACCCGTCACGGCCCCATAGCCCCCCCCCGCCACCCCATCCGTGCCCCCCTCCCCCCCCCAGCGCTGACCCTGTCCGCAGGTCCTGGGGACCGTGATGACGGTGGCCCGGGGCAACCCGGCCTCCCACGAGGTGCTGGTGGACTCCTGGCCCCATTTCGGCGTCGTTTTGACCCGCTTGCGCCCAGAGGTGCTGCTCCGGCTGCACACCCCCCCCCACCCACACACACACGGTGGGACCCGGGTGGGTGGGGGGCTCACGCTCACCCCCGTGTCCCCCCCCGCCCCGTCCCGCCACCCCCAGGAGCACCGGGACCCTCGGGATTTCTACTCCAACCAGTTGACCGTCTACTACCGGGACGAGGGGGCTTGGCGGGCGCTGCTGGGGGGCACCGAGGCGGTGGGTTGGACCCGGGCCTTCCAGATGCAGGGTAAGGCTGGCACGGGGGTCCCAGGCACCCCCCCCCCCCCCACCACCCCCCAGCCCGGGTCACAGCGTGGGTGACGAGGACGCCGTGGCAGGGATGCAGGAGGGGACGTACGAGGCCGTGCGGGAGGTGGCCGAGGCCAAGGGGCTGCGGGTGGACACCTACCGGTACCAGGCGCTGCTGAGCCTCCGGCCCCCCCGGCCACGCGGGCAGTGAGTGGGGGGGGGCGGCACGGTGGCACGGGTGGGGGGGTCCCAGTCACATGCCTGAGTGGCACAGGGGGTCCCTGAGCACGTCCCTGGGTGGCACAGGGGTCCCCAAAGCACGTCCCTGGGTGGCACAGGGGGGTCGCAGTCACATCCCTGGGTGGCACAGGGGTCCCAAAGCATGTCCCTGGGTGGGACAGGGGTCCCAAAGCATGTCCCTGGGTGGGACAGGGGGGCCCCAGTCACATCCATGGGTGGCATAGGGGTCCCTGAGCATGTCCCTGGGTGGCACAGGGTCTCCAGTCACATCCCTGGGTGGCACAGGGGTCCTGGCCACGTCCCTGGTGACATGGGGGTCCCCAAGCACATCCCTGGGTGGCACGAGGGGGTCCCAGTCACATCCCTGAGTGACATGGGGGTCCCCAAACATGTCCCTGGGTGGCACAGGGGTCCCAGTCACATCCCTTGGTGGCACAGGGTGGGGTCCCAGTCACATCCCTGGGTGGCACAGGGGTCCCCAAACACATCCCTGGGTGGCACATGGGGGGGGTCTCCAGTCACATCCCTGGTGACATGGGGGTCCCAAAGCACATCCCTGGGTGGCATGGGGGTCCCAGTCACATCCCTGGGTGGCACAGGGTCTCCAGTCTCATCCCTGGTGGCAGGGGTCCCCAAACACATCCCTGGGTGGGACAGGGGTCCCTGAGCACAGATCTGGGTGGCATAGGGGTCCTGGCCATGTCCCTGGGTGGCACGGGCGTCCCAAAGCACGTCCCTGGGTGACGTGGGGGTCCCAGTCACATCCCTGAGTGGCACGGGGGGGAGGGGGAGGGTTCCAGTCACATCCCTGGGTGGCACGGGGGTCCCTGAGCACGTCCCTGGGTGGCACAAGGGGGTCCCAGTCACATCCCTGGTGACATGAGGGTCCCAAAGCACGTCCCTGGGTGGCACAGAGGGGTCCCAAAGCACGTTCCCTGGGTGGCACAGAGGGGTCCCAAAGCATGTCCCTGGGTGGGACAGGGGGGTCCCAGTCACACCCCTGGGTGGCACAGGTGTCCCCAAACACGTCCCTGTGTGACACAGAGGGTCCCCAAACCCACCCTGGGGTGCAGCATCTCCCCTGTGCCACCCCCCCCACCACGCAGCGGGGGACGCGGGTTCCCTCACCGTCCCCACCCCGACCCCATCTCTCCGCTCCGCCCCACGGCAGGGTGCCACCGGGCCTGCGCCTGGCACCCCTGTCCCCGTCCCACGTCCCGCTGCTCAACGCCACTTGGAGTTTCGGGGGCAACGCCCGCAGCCACCAGTTCCTGCTGGGACTGGTGCGGTCGCTGCCCACCGCCTGCGTACTGGGACCCCGCGGGCGCCCGCTCTCCTGGAGCCTCCTGGACCCCCTGGGCTGCCTGAGCCACGGGTACACGGTGCCCGCCTGGCGCGGCCGGGGCCTCAGCGGGGTGACGCTGGCCGCGCTGGGCGGGGACCTGCACGCTCGCGGCTTCCCCGTTTACTGCGGGGTGCTGCCCCAAAACGCTCCCTCGCAGCGGGCCGTCCGCGCCGTCGGCTTCCTGCCCCAGCCCGGAACCTTGTACATGCTGGTTGTCACCTCCCAGTAGCGGCCCAGTGGGCAGGGAAGCCAGGACTGGGAAGGGGAACACCCCAACCCCACCACACTGAGCTCAGCGTCTGGACCAGCGACCCGTTCACTCTGGTCCCTACTGACGGCACCGCCGGCTCCTTGGGCCCACAGAACACCCCAACTCTGTCACACTGAGCTCAGAGTCTGGACCAGTGACTTGTTCACTCTGGTCCCTACTGACGGCACCGCCGGCTCCTTGGGCCCACAGAACACCCCAACTCTGTCACACTGAGCTCAGAGTCTGGACCAGCGACCCGTTCACTCTGGTCCCTACTGACGGCACTGCTGGCTCCTTGGGCCCAGGGAACACCCCAACCCCACCACACTGAGCTCAGAGTCTGGACCAGTGACTTGTTCACTCTGGTCCCTACTGACGGCACCGCCGGCTCCTTGGGCCCACGGAACACCCCAACCCCACCACACTGAGCTCAGAGTCTGGACCAGCGACCCGTTCACTCTGGTCCCTACTGACGGCACCGCCGGCTCCTTGGGCCCGCCTGGCGCGGGGGCGGCGGGGCGGGGGGATGGCGCTGGAGAAAGGTTTTTATTTGTTCGTACAAGAATAGATCTTCTGCAATAAATACCCCAATAAATAACATCTCCAATAAATAAACACTCATAGACGCACCGGGACAGCCGCCCTGCGGCCCCGCCTCCTGCCCCGCCCGCTCGGTTGCTAGGCAACAGCCGGAGAGGCGGGGTTTGGGGGGAAACAGAGGGCGGAGCCTGCGGTAGGGAGGTTTGCTGCGTGGGTTGGTGGGAGGGGCTTATTGCCATCCGGGGGTGGAGCCTATTGCTCCAGGGGCGGGCCTTATTGCTACGCTCGGGGGGGATTGGTCCTTTCAGGAGTGGGCGGGGCTTGTTGCTGCTGTGGGGCGGGAGTGGGGAGGACCCCACGGGCGTGGGGACAGCCCTGAGGGGACAACGGGGTGGGCACAGCAGGGCGGTGGGGACGTCGTGGTGGCACCACCGCCTGCCTCCAGGCACGGATGGTGGGGACGTGGAGTGGCCGCGTTGGCACCTTGGGGTCAGGAGCCCCATCTCTCAAGGCACACTGGTGATGGAGAGGGGACATCAAGTGGCTTTGGTGGCACTTGGGGTCAGGATCTCCTTAAGGCACAGGGATGTGGGGTGGCCGTGGTGGCGCTTTGGGGCGCTGTGATGATGGTGGGGACGTGGGGTGGCTTTGGTCACAGTTTGGGGTCAGGAGCCCCATCTTCTAAGGCGCAGCAAGGTGACGACGAGGATGTGAGGTGGCCGTGGTGGCACTTTGGGGTCAGGAGCCCCGTCTCTCAAGGCACAGTGGTGATGGAGAGGGGACATCAAGTGGCTTTGGTGGCACTTGGGGTCAGGATCTCCGTCCCTTAAGGCACAGTGTGGTGGTGCGGGGGCTTTGGGGTGGCTTTGGTCACAATTTGGGGTCAGGAGCTCCATCTCTCAAGGGACACTGGTGATGGAGAGGGGACATGGGTGGCCGTGGTGGCACTTGGGGTCAGGACCCCCACCAGCTAAGGCACAGTGTGGCGACGGTGGGGGCATGGGGGTGACTTTGGTGGCACTTTGGGGTCAGGAGCCCCACCTCTCAAGGCACAGTGTGGTGATGGAGAGGGGACATCAAGTGGCTTTGGTGGCACGTTGGGGCCAGGAGCCCCATCCCGCGAGGCACAGCGAGGCGGCGGCGGGGGCGTGCGGTGGCCCGTCGGGGTGAGGAACCCCATCCCGGCGAGGCGGGACGTCACGGGGCGGGGTGGTGGGGGGGTGTCTCAGAAGTCCCTGGCCTCCAGGCGCAGGGTGACCACGGCGGGCGGCACCTTCTTCTTGAGCCGGTTGAAGTCCTTGGCCGAGCGCCACAGCCAGGTCTGCAGCTCCTTCAGCAACCAGAAATCATCCATCTTCTTCAAGAAGTCATTGGGCGCTGCGGGCGCGCCGGGGGGCGCGGGGGGACCGGCGGGACCCACGGGTAACGGGTAACCCAAGGAGGACATGACGCCGGCGATGCTGAGCACCAAACCTTGAAGGCTGGAGCAGAAGTGACCGAGGCGATGCCGTAACTCGGCCGTCCCCGCCTGCCCGTCCAACGCCCGCAGGTAGCAGAGGAGGCGGCTGTAGGCGCGGTAGTTGGCGGCCAGGCGGGCGTTGTCGGTCAAACCGCGCCACAGGTCCAAGTCCACCGTGGCGCTGGGCACCCGCTCGGCGCGCGCCAGCCGCGGGGGGTTGAAGTCGGGTTCATTGAAGGGGGGGCCCAGGTAGTTCAGCTGCAAGGTAGCGGGCGGGGGGGGGGGGGGGTGTCAGGTATCCGGGAGGGGTGCCACCACAGACCCCTGCCCACCACGCGTCACGTCCCCACGGCCATCGTGTCCCCGGTCACCAGGTGCCCCAGGTCTCCATGTCCCCCAGGTGGACGTGCCCACCATGTCCATGTCTCCATGCCCCTCAGGTAGACGTGCCCACCACATCTCCTTCCCTTTCGTGTCCCTGGTCACCACGTCCACCATGTTCCATGTCCCCCAGCTGGACGTGCCCACCATGTCCCAGGTCTCCATCTACCCCAGGTGGAGATGCCCACCATGTCCCATTCCCTTTCGTGTCCCTGATCTCCACACCCATCATGTCTTCAGTCTCCATGTCCCCTTGCCCACGTCCCATGTCCCCCAGATGGATGAGCCCACCATGCTCCATGTCCCCCATGTAGATGTGCCCACCACGTCTCAGGTCTTCATGTCCCTCAGGTGGACATGTCCACCACAACCCCTTCCCTTTCATGTCCATGGACTCCAGGCTCACCATGTTCCAAGTCCCATATCCCTCAGGTGGACATTCCCACCATGTCCCCTTCCCTAGTCTCCATGCCCACCACGTCCCCATTCTCCATGTCCCTCTGCCCACCTCCCATGTCCCCCAGATGGACGTGCCCACCACGTCGCAAGTCTCCACGTCCCCCATGTAGACGTGCCCACCATGTCCCAAGGTCTCCATGTCACCCAGGTGGACATGTCCACCACATCCCCTTCCCTTTCACGTCCACGGTCTCCACGCCCACCACGTCCCCATTCTCCACCTCCCCCTGCCCGTGTCCCCCAGCAGGACGAGCCCACCACATCCCACCCTCCACACCCCTCTCCCCCTCTCCACCAAGCCCTGTCCCCCAAAACCCTTGGGGAGATGCCACCACGGTGGGGGCTGAACCCTCTGAGATCCGGTGCTGCCAGCGGGCAGGGAGCGGCGGACGCCTGCACCCGTGGTTGAACCCTGGGCCGAGGGCAGGGGCCCCGGGAGCCGCCCTGCGCCCCGAGGGGCGCAGGGCGGCTCCCGGGGCCCCTGCCCTCGGCCGATGAGACATTTCCTCAGCCCCCCGGCACGGGCGCAACCGGATTTGGCAAGGGAGACCCCCAGCCCCGCGGGTGAGGGCGGGTGTGAACACGTCACCGGCGAGCGCAGGGCGTGCAACGGCACGGGAGTCACGGGGTCGGGGTGGGGCGGTGCCCGGACACGGTTCTGTGGGAGCGTGTGTGTGTGCGGGAACACGTGTGTGCAAGCACACCGATGCATGTACACATGTATGTGCAACCAACGCACACATGTATGTGCCAGCACACGGGTGCGCAGGCGCACACGCGTGCTGCCACGCTAATGCACAGGCGCACACGTATGTGCAGGTGCACCGATGCACACGTATGTGCAGGCACAGTAATGCACACATATGTGCAGGCACACCAATGCTCACGCACACGTATGTTCAGGCACGTGGATGCATGCACACTGACGCACACGTATGTGCAGGCACGCCAATGCTCACGCACACGTATGTTCAGGCACATGGATGCAGGCACACTGACGCACACGTACGCGCAGCCACACGCGTGTGCAGCCACCCCGGTGCGCACCCGCGTGCAGACAGCGCCTTCTCGACCGGTGACAACGGCGGGGACGGCGCGGGGCTCACTCCCTCCCGCTCCCCACGGGGATGCCGCCCCCCCCCACATCGCCCCCGGCGCCACGGGGCGATTCGGGGGGCCACGCGCGGGGGCGAGCCCCCCTACTCACGTAGGTGCCGGCGAGGGTGCGCAGCTGGTGCTCCAGGTAGCGGGTCAGGTCGTACGTCTTCTGGATGGACTGGCCGGCGGCCGGCTCCTCGGTGCAGTTCAGGGCGGGCAGCGCCGGCAGGTTGCAGAGCGCGGCGCAGAGGAAGGTGAAGATCCCCCAAGAGTCTCCTGCGGGTGGGATTTGGGGGGTTGGGGGGGGACACGAACACACACACACAACGGGGGTCACGCACGGGCGGCCGAAAACGCGGGGTTCTCGCGGCGAACGGGGAAACCGTGGGAGGGCGGCGGGGAGCGGCTCGGACGGGGCACGCGGCCGCCGCAACGGCGTGAACCCGGCTCGGCGGGGACCCCCCCCCCAGCTTCGCCGCGCCGACCCCCCCTCGCCGACGCGGGGCTCCCCGCGCGCCGGCAACAATCCTTTATATGGTCTGGAGGCAGCGCGGCGCGCGGTTCTCCCGCCGGGACGGGTTATATTTGGGCACGGCGACTCGCCCCGGCGCTGCCGGCAACCCCCCGCGCCCCCCCTCACCGCCTCGGCGGGGACCCCCGGGCCGCCCCCCGTGTCGGAGGGGTCCCGGGGGCGGCCGGGGCGTGGGGGTGACCTTTGGTGAAAAGGCCGGAAACCGCCGGCCGGGTGGCCGTCATCAGCCCTGACGTCAGGGCGGCCTGACGAGCGGCGGCTTCGTTAGCCGGCGGTTGCGCAAAGGTCACAAGTTGGCTCGCCGGCCAACTTGGCGTCGCTCGGGGACGCCGGAACCGGGCTTCCCGGCAACCGCGAGCCACCACCGGCGCGGTTCGTCACCGCGGGGGCTCCCGGCGTGGGCAGCCCCCCGCCGCGGACCCCCCCCCCCTCCGCACCCCAGCCTCGGGGCGGCCAGGCCGCCGGGAGCCCCCCGCGGTGCCCTCGCGCGTCACCGCTCGCCGTCACGAGGTGCCGTGAGGTTTGGGAAGCCGGGAGCGGCCAAGCGGCGGTGACGCACGAGGGTCCTCGGGGACGCGGCGGCTCCGGCCACGCCGGCCCTGCCGCGGCGGGGACGCGGCAACGCGCGGAACAGCACGCGTGCGCGCGCCGGGCCTGGCGGGCGCGACACAGCAGGCAAGGGTGCGACACGCCGCACGCACATGTAACACGCCGTAGGCGTGTGCAACGCACGGCACAGGTGTGCCACACACCATGCAGGTCACGCACCGCGCAGGCGTGTGACACAGCGTGCACGTGTGGGATACGCCATGCAGGCGTGTCGACGGACACGCACGTGACACGCTGTTTACACGCGATGCGCCGCGCCGTGTAAGCGCGCGCCACGCCGCGCACACGTGACACACCACGCAGGTGTGCGCCACGCCGTGACGCACGGCGAAGGGGCGTGACGCACCGCGCCCGCGTGTGACGCACGGCGCATGCCGGCACGCCGCCCTGCGCGAGCAGGCGCCCTGACACGCCGCCGCGCCCCGCGGTGGGCGCACGCAGCCGCTTGCCCGCGTGCCACTGCGCCCCGACGTGCGGAGCGCGCCGCCGTCCCGCCTCGCGTGCGTGGGACGGGTGGCGGCGGCGGCGGGGGGGGGGCGCCGCGCCGCGGTGACTCACCCACCCACCCCCGGGTGTTTGCTTTGGCCGGACCCTCGCCCGCCGCCGGCTCGCGTTTCCAGCGCCGGGATTTACACCGGGCCTGGCCCTGCCGCCGCCAAACCAAACACGGCCCGGGACTGGGGGGCGGGGGGGACACCGCGGCTGGCGGGGACGGGACGGGGACGAAGCCACCGGCGGCTGCCGGGCAGGTGGCCGGGGGCACGGGGTGGGGGAGCGTGAGGACGAGGAGGAGGGAGGAAGAGCAGGGGGGACGGTTGGCGGCTGATGGCTGAGAGGTGGCGGGACGCACGGCCGGGGCGGTGGCGCAGTGGTGGCCGTGGGGAGTGGGGGCCGTGGGGCAGGTGGCCATGGCACAGAACGGGTGGCCCAGGGGTGGCCACGGCCCAGCGGCGCAGGTGACCCAGCAGTGACATTGCCCGCGCCGCAGCGCTGGCCCAACGGCGCAGGGTGCCCCGACGGAGCGGCCGCTCCCCCTCGCCCACCCCGGTCACGACGCGGCGGGGGGGCGGGGGGGGGCAGAAAACGTCCGGGCACCGGCACAGAGAGCGGGGAGGAGGGAGGCGCGGGGCGCGCCGCAGCCGGGTCCCGGTGACGTCGCGAAGGAAGAGCCCGAGGGTTTCAAAACCGGCGCTGGAGCGCGGCCAGGGTGCTCCCAGCCCACGTAAGCGGCTCACGGCGCGGCCGCCCGCCGTCACCCGCCGGGTCCCCATGTTGGGGAGGGGGGGGCACGGGAGCGGGCGGCCCTCGCCGAGGGGCTGCGGCGGCGGGGGCGACGCGCAGGACCCTCGCCCTCCCGCCAGCCGCCCCGTGGGCGCGGGCGGCCGGAGGTCCCGGCGCGCAGGCGAGGCGGCGGGTGAGCTGTTCCCCGGGCGCGCTTGCGGGCAGGGGCGGCGAAGGTCAGGAGCGACCGCAAAGCCGCCCGGAGCCGCTTTCCCGAAATCCTCGTGCCAAGCGGGAGGCGGGGGGCGGCGGCGGCCGGGAAAAGGGGGGGAACCCTCGCAGCGGACGGGGCCGAAGCGGCCCCCCCCGGCGCGGCGGCGGCGGGAGCCGCCGTATCCGATGGGCCGGCGTCCAGCGGAGCCCCGTCCCACCCAGTAACCCCCAGCTCCAGCACTGGGGCGAGAGCCCAGCGGTGGCCGAGCGCGGACGCGACGTCGGGGACGAAGCCGCCCCGTCGGTGGGCAAGGCAGCGGCCGGCGGCCACCAGCCCCGCGCGGTTTCGCAGCCACCCCGCCTGTGGCGTCGGGTGGGCACGGCGGGAACGCGCGGACGCTCACGCCCCGCGCGCGGCCGGCGCTCGATGGCAGTGGTCACGGCCGTGCCCGAGCGCCGATGGGAGCGACACGCGTGTCCTCGCTCCTCGACGGCCACCGCGCTGGGGTCCCTGTCCCAGCCTGGCTCTCCAGAAGCCACCAAAACCCCCCAGCCCCGCCGTGCTCCCGACGCCGTGGGGCGCGCGGCCCCGCGTCCCCCCGCCCCGCGTCGTGCCTGCGCCCGCGGCGCTGAGTGTTTACATCCTGTCTCCTCCGTGTGTTTATAAACGCGGCGGCGCACGGGAGATTCCAGCGAGGCCGTAATTAACTGGGCCTGGATTTCCCATCCGGCTCCAGGCAGCGGCGCGATGGAAACAGCCCCCCGCCGGCGAGGGGGGCGCGGGCCCCTAATCCCAACCAGACCCCGGCGCCCCGCACGCACGGCCAGCTCACGGCACGGGCACGGCACCCGGCGCTGGCTGGCACCCCTCAGCCGCGCGAGGCACCCCGCTGCCTTCCCACCCGTCCCGGCGCGGACCCCCGCAGACCCACGGGCCCCGCTGGGGACCCCCCCAGCTGGTGCCAGCCCACGTGGCACCGCCGAGCCCCGCGCGGCGCCGCCGCCATCTCCAACCCCTGGCACTTCCGGACCCGCTGCCATCACCGCCGCGGGGACGCCGCGCCCCGATTCCCAAACCTGCCCCGCGTCCCCAAGCGCCCCGGCCAAGTCGGTGACACCACCGTCACGGCGCGAGCCACGCGTCACCGCCGTCCCGTCCGCGTCGGGACGATGGCGGCCCCGGCGAGCGGGCAAGGGACCACGGGTACCCTGCGGTGGGCAGCGAGGTGCCCGAATCCCCGCGGCGCGACGGGGCTGGGGTGGGCGGGGGGTGGTGGGGGGGGAAGCGGGGCCGGTTGGGTGATTTACGGCGCTGGGTGCCACTTAGCGGGGCGTAAATCTTCCCCCGGCGCGGCCCTGTAAGCGGAACCCTCCGCGTTTCCCTTCGGAGGCTGCTGGCGGGCTGCGCCTAATGCAGCCCAGATGTGCGGCCGCCACCGTGCCCCGCTAAATAGACACGGGGACAGCGGTGCCGCCCAGCGTCCCCGACCCCGCCGGGGCCAAACCGTCCAGCTCCTGCCCGCCGCGGCCGGCCCGAAACGGAGAGCGGGGCCCAGGCGGCCGAAACCTCGCCCCGCGGCGGCGGGCTCGGCGTCGCCTTCCCCACCCGCGTTGAGCGCGGGGCCGCGGTACCGGTTGCGCCGCCGGCTCGCCGGTGAGGGCGGGAAGGGGCGACGGAGCCGCCGGGGGATCCCGGCCTCGCTTTTCCGGTTCCCCCCCCCGGCGCTCGCCCCGCTTCGCCCCGTCCTGCGTCACGCCGGGAGCCGGAGCCAAACGCGGCGCCGGCCTCGTGCTGCCCCGATCCCCCCGGGCGGGACCCCCGCGGCGCCCACATTTTGACCTTTTAAGGGCGTTTTCCAGCATTTTCCCCGGCCTTTCCGGGCGAGGAAGCCCCCGAGCCCGGTGCGCCGCAGGCCCCCCCCAAGCGCCCCGGCTCTCCCGGGACCCCCGAGGCGAGCGCTCGGGCCGGGGAAACAAAACCATCCCCGCAGCCGCTTCCGGAGAGCGGCGTTTCCCCGGCGCCCCGAAAACCCCGCTGGCCGGAGGAACCTCGCCCGCTACGGCGACGGCGTTCGGAGGGGCAAAGCCCCGAAATCGTGCCCCGGGTCGGAAAAATACCGCTTCCTGCCCCGCTAAATCCCAGCGACTTTCATTTTCCTCCCCTCTGTCAGCGCCGGGGGTTTAATTCTCCGTGCTCGGCGGCGGTTCCCTCCCTGGTAATCACAAACATGCATGGAAAAGAGGGAAGGAGAAAGGGAAAAAAAAAAAAAAACTAAAAAAAAAAACCCCAACTAGAGAGGGGAAAGTCTTAAATCAATCCCAAAGCCAGCCAGACGTTTTAATCACATCAAATTAAAATCAGCGGCGGCTCGGAAAGGAGGAAAAAAAAAAAAAAAAAAAAAGAAAAAAAAAATTAAAAACTGAATTAAAAAAAATGAGAAAAAGCCCACGGCAGGCAGAGCGCGGGCAGCCCCCCGCCCCGGCCGGCGGCGCCCACCGCCTCGGTCTTACCTGAGAGCTCCCCGGTGACATTTCGCATAGTCGGGGCGCGGGGGGGGCTCGGAGGGCGCAGAGCAGAGGGGAAGGGGGCGAGAAGAAGCGAAAAGCGGGGGCTTGGCTCTCGCTCGGCCGAGCCTCTGCCCTGGCTCGCTCGTTCGGGGTTGGGTTTTTTTTTTTTATTTTTTTTAACTTCTTTTTTTTTTTTTTTTTTTCCTCCCCTCCTCTCCCTATTTGTTTTGGTTTTGTGTTTGCTTGGGTGTTAGGTGGAAAAAAAAAAAAAAAAAAAAAAGAGAAATTAAATAAATAATGAAAAATAAAAAGCCAAGCCGTGCGGGTTGGGTCGGGTGGGTTTTGGGTTTTTTTGTTTTTGGTTTTTTTTTTTTTTTGCGGTGCGTGCACGGTTCGCACCACGCTCCGGCTGCCTCGCTCGCCGCCTTTTCCCCCCCCTCTTCCACCTCCCTTGATTTGCTCTTTTGATTGGTGTCCAGGAATGCAAGAATATAAAAAAAAAAAAAAAAAGGGAAAAAGGAAAAAAAAAAAAACCCCGAGCTCACACACACCCTCCCCGAGCCGCTGCCTCCCTTCTTCACTTTTTTTTTTTTTTACTTTTTTTTTTTTTTTCGAAATTCAAGTGTTAAGCAGAACCAGGTTGCTTTCAAGAACGCATTTGATGCGATCGGACCCGAGAGCGGGCTCCATTCATTCCCCCCCCCCCCCCCCCCCCAAAATCCTCTCCCCATCCCCGGGGGTCCCGGGATGGGACGGAGCGGGGGGGAAGCCGGACGCGAAGCCCGAAAAACGGTGGGGAGGGAATCGGGGGGTCCCCGGGGTGGGGAAGAGTTTGGGGAGGGGGGGGGGGGCACCTTCAGGGTTTTTTTTGGTTTTTGTTTTTTTTTTTTTTGCCTTCGCCCCCTCCCCGGGTTTGGCTCGTGCGGGGCTTTTGTTGGGTGGCGGGGGTGCGGGGATGGGGGGGTGCGGGAGGTGAAAGGGGGGTGGGGAGGGGGGGGATGTTTTCTCCTACCTGCTCTCAGCTCCATGCGGGAGAGGCGCGGGGCCGGGGCGCCGGGTGCGCGCGGTGGGGGGATCCCGCAACGGGCGGCGCGGGGCTCCGGCTCCCATTTGCCGGTCGGAGCCTTTTTCTTTCCCCCCCCCCCCCCGCCCCCCCGCCCCGCTCCGCTCCTCCCGACGCGCCGAGCCGCCGCCGCACGCCGACAGCCCGGTCCCCCCGTCCCCCCCCCCCCCACCCACCCCACCCCGGGGGTGGGGGGGGGTGGTTTTTTTTTTGGGGGGGGGGGGGGGGGCGGGTGCGGAGAGGGGAGGGATTCTGGGTGCGGGGGAGCGGCTCCTCGCGCCGCAAAGGGGTAAGGGGGTGGGGGTGCCAACTTGTCCCCCACTCCCCGTCCGGTTCCCCCCCCCCCCTCCGCGGGCAGAGGAGGGGCCGGTGGAGGGATGGGAAGGAGCGGGGACGGGGCGGGGGGGGGGCTGTCCTCGCCCCTCCTCTGGCACAGCCCCGCCGTTAGACCGGGAAAAAGAGGAGGGGGGGCGGGTCGGGACCCCCCTCCGGGCCGGGACCCCCCCCCTCCGGGCCGGTTACTCCGCGGGGACGGCGGCAGGTGAGCGGCTGCGGGGCAACCGGAGCCCCCGGGGTGGCTCAGCCCCGTCGTACCGGTTACCGGGGGGGGGGGTGGGGAGGAACCCCCTCCACCCTGGGGTCCCGCGGGGACGGGGAGCCCCCCCGCACCCCCTTCCTGCAGGGTGCGACCCCCAGCAGCCTCTTCCTTTTCCCCAAAATCCACCTCCCCCGTTAAGCCGAACCCCGACCCCGCGGGGATTTTGGCAACGACCGCCCCCCCCCCCACACCCCCCCCCCCCGCCCCCCAAACTCCTCAACTTCCAGTCCCTTCCCCTCGTGACCCACATCCACGAGTGGGTGCTGCCACGGAGGCGAGCGGCGCAGCCTCTCCGCCGCGGGGGCTCTCTCGGAGGCGAGGGGAACGTCCCTGGCCTGAGCTGGCTCCCCTAAAAAAAAAAAAAAAAAAAAAAAAAAAAAAAAAAAAGAAAGAAAGAAAAAAAAAAGAAAGAAAGAGAAAAAAAAAAAAAAAAAAGAAAAGCTTTTGTTTTAAAACAAAGGCGCTTGGCCGGGCCGGCGAGGCTCGGGAGGTAAAAATACGGATTTTTTTTCGACTCCGGCCCTCGGCCCCGGCCAGGTCTGAGCTCTCCCGGCTCCTTCGCTGGCAGCAACCGCGTTCTCCCGGCTTTTTCCGGAGCAGCGGGATGCCCGCTCGGAGTACGGCGAGACCAGCCTCCCCCCGAATCCACGGGGAGCCTTTCCCTGCCAAAGCCGGGTTCAGGGACCCCCCGCACCCTCGTCCGGATAAAACCACGCTCCGACTCATGCCGCGGCGGTGCCGGGGCGATTTAACGGCGGACCTCGGTGACAAATCCGGGAGGGAGCACCCAACGGAGGTGTTTTGGGGTGGGGGGGGGGCTCTGGATCCCCCGGGTTAAAATTTTCCAGCCGCTCGCCTCGCGGCGGGGAAGGCGACGCCGTGAGCCCGGCGGAACCGGGGAGGAGGAAAACCCCCCCTCGGGGCTCGCGAGGGGCGGGGGGGGGGGGGGCCGCAGCCCCCAAAATGAAGGTGGGGGGCGCGGACAGGGAGAGCGGCCTCGGCCCGGCTCGCCGGCAGCGTGGGGAGGGGGGTCCCCACCTCCCCCTCCGCCACCGCGGGGTATCTGGTTTCCCCCCAGCGAGCGAACAGCCCCCGCGCCAGCAGCGTGGAGCAAATTGGGGGAAAAAAAAGCCGCTTTCAGGTCCCCCGGGGCGGAGGGGGGGGGGGCGGGGGGGCCACAGCACGGGCCGGGGCTGCGGCTGCCAGCCCAGGCGAGGCAGGAGGGGAGGGGACACAAATCCTGCGCGTCCCTGTCCCGTCCGTCCCCCTCCCCAAATTGTAGCGGCGAAGCGGCTTCTGGCGAGTTTTCCAGCTGGGCCAGCACCTGAGAGAGGAGGAGGAGGAGGAGGAAGAAGAGGGTGATGGGAGCCATGAGCGCCTTCCTCCCCGACTGCTTCCCGCTTTCGCCCGCCCAACTCCGGGCACCGACCCCCGCGTGGGTGAGGGCCCGTGCCCCCCACTCCGAAGCCCTCGGGGACCACGTCAGCGGCAGCGCCGCGGGCAGCTGACCTCACCTTCGTCCCAGCCGCAGCCACGCGGGGTCTCGGCGCCGGCGCTGCCTCCCACCGCTGACCTTTGCGGCGGGCAGCTCGTCGCTCGCCACCGCTCACCGCCGTGCCGCGGCCTCCGCCCGCTCCTCACGCTCCTACCTGACCCCCTCCGCGTCCAGCGCCGGCGCCCCTGGCAAATAGAAAAAGAAAAAAAAAAAAAAAAAAAAAAAAAAAAGAAAAAGAGAAAAGATTTGTTGCTCGGTGCCCTCAGCAGCGGGACGGACCCAGAAAGCCCGGCACCGGGGTGGGTTTTCGCCCCGAAACGCCCGCAGCCCCTCGGAGGTGTCGGCTGGGGGCACGCAGGGCGCTGTCCCCGCACCTTGGGGACACCTTCGGGACGTAGGGACGGAGCGGGAACCGGGCCCGGCAGCGGGCGCCCGTCCCCGGAGCCGCAGCCCAGCTGTGGCCGTCCGTCTGTTCGAGGGCACCGCGCCATGTGCCGGGAAGGAAACGGCCGCTCTCCGGGGACCGGGAAGCCGTCGGCGCTGGGAAACGGCCCCGAGCACGCCGGGGTGGGAGGGGACACCCAGGGAAGGTGACAGGGATGAGGGTCCCCAAGCCCGGGGGTGCTGGAACCACCCCCAGAGCGCTGCCAGGCTCCTGCCCGCCCCCCCCCCCTCCCCGGCCCCAATCCTGCCCCGTCAGCGCCGGCTCGGGGCGGCCAGGGGGGAGAGGGAGGGGGCGCGCGTGGCTTTGGCCACCGCTGAGGTGTGTGTGTCACGACCGCGGCCAGCTGCGTCCTATCTGCAGCCCCATAAAACGCCGAGCCCCGAGGCCAGAGCCCCTCCTGGGGACGCCGGCTCCAGAGGAACCCGGCTGCCGTTCCAGAGCTGGAACGGACGCTCGCACACAATCCCATCCTCCTCCTCCTCCTGGGAGGAAGGGGCCGGTAGCCAGTGCTCGCCCCAGGGGCGGAGGGGAGGCAGATCCAGCCGACCCCCGGGGGGTCCGGACCCCGAGCCCAGGCCAAGGCAGGCCCGGGAGTCCCCCCGAGCTCGCCGCCTGCGGCCGGAGCTCAGCCGCACACACGTGGCTTGGCCCGCGAGAGCGGCCCCGCAAAGGTCGAAAGTTTGCGGTACCTGGAGGGGAACGCGCTGCCGAGGGGCGGCGGGGGTCCGGAATCCCATGAGAGGGAAAAGAGGAGGAGAGGCTGCGGTCGCACGCCGGAGAGCAGCAGCCGCGCGAGAGGGGCTCTGCGCCCCCCTCCCTGCTCCCCCCCCCCCCACCTCGGGTGCCAGCCCCGCTCCGCAGGCTGGGGGCCCCTCGGCTCGGGCTCCGCAGCACCGAGCCCAGGAGGAGGGACTTGGGCAGGCGGGAGCCGGCTGAAGGACCCCGCTGCGAGCTCGAGTCACGTTCCTGGCAGCCAGACCCCCCGGCCTCCCTCGAGACCCCAACCTGAGAGCCAGTCACTCTGGGCCGGCTGCTCGTGCGAGGAAAGGGATTCGCTGAGCTCGCCCAGCCTCCCCGGCGGACCCCTTCCCCTCTTTATTACTCCTTTCACACCCTCACCTGCCCGAGACACCGCGCCGGCCTCCCAGATACCACCTTCCTGCTTTCCGCCGCGGCGCGGAGGCCGTTAAACCGGCGCCAACAGCGTCCCGCTCGCCCCTCTGGCCTCAGCCCGGCCGGCAGAGACCCGGCAGACGCGGGGGTGGGGCATCCCCGGGCACCGGGGCAGCGCTGTGGTCCTAAAAGTGTGGGCAAAGTGGGGGGGGGGGGGAGGGGGGGGGAGGGGGGGGGGTGGGGAGTGGAGCAGCACGGTGGAGGGGGAGCTGAGCTCCCCCCCCCCAAAGCGGGATGGGTCCAGGGGGCAGGGGAGGTGGGCAGGGGCCCTGCAGAGAAGCTGTGGGGCGGCAGAGGGCCCTGCGAGGAGCCGTGGGGCAGCAGGGGCCCTGTGAGGAGCCGTGGGGCAGGTGGGGGCCCTGTGAGGAGCCGTGGGGCAGCAGGGGGCCCTGTGAGGAGCCGTGGGGCGGCAGGGGGCCCTGTGAGGAGCCGTGGGGCGGCAGGGGGCCCTGTGAGGAGCCGTGGGGCGGCAGGGGGCCCTGTGAGGAGCCGTGGGGCGGCAGGGGGCCCTGTGAGGAGCCGTGGGGCGGGTGGGGGCCCTGCGGGGGAGCCGTGGGGCGGCAGGGGGCCCTGTGAGGAGCCGTGGGGCGGCAGGGGGCCCTGTGAGGAGCCGTGGGGCGGCAGGGGGCCCTGCGGGGGAGCCGTGGGGCGGCAGGGGGCCCTGTGAGGAGCCGTGGGGCGGCAGGGGGCCCTGTGAGGAGCCGTGGGGCGGCAGGGGGCCCTGTGAGGAGCCGTGGGGCAGGTGGGGGCCCTGTGAGGAGCCGTGGGGCGGGTGGGGGCCCTGTGAGGAGCCGTGGGGCGGGTGGGGGCCCTGTGAGGAGCCGTGGGGCAGCAGGGGGCCCTGTGAGGAGCCGTGGGCAGCAGGGGGCCCTGTGAGGAGCCGTGGGGCAGCAGGGGGCCCTGTGAGGAGCCGTGGGGCAGCAGGGGGCCCTGTGAGGAGCCGTGGGGCAGCAGGGGGCCCTGTGAGGAGCCGTGGGGCGGGTGGGGGCCCTGTGAGGAGCCGTGGGGCAGCAGGGGGCCCTGCGGGGGAGCCGTGGGGCGGCAGGGGGCCCTGTGAGGAGCCGTGGGGTGGGTGGGGGCCCTGTAAGGACCCGTGGGGCAGCAGGGGGCCCTGTGAGGAGCCGTGGGGCGGCAGAGGGCCCTGCGGGGGAGCCGCGGCGGCGGCCGGGCCTACCGAAGGCATCAGGAGCAGCGCAGGCCCCTCGGAGCCCCCCGGAGAGGGCTGGGGAGGCCAGAACCAGCGCTGAGACCCCCGGGGAGAGCCCATGGGTGAGCTGGGGAAGGACCCGAGGGCCCCGGGGAGCGGAGGCGAGGCCGGGCCGGGCCGGGCCAGAGGCCACAACCGGGCTCACGGAGCCGCACTGAGAAGCGCACACCCCCCTCCACCAGACCCTCGAAGCCCTATTGGCTGAGAGGCACGTCACTCCAATCGCCGGCAGAGCCGGCCAATAGCGAGCGACGGGGAGGTAAGGGCGGGGCGCGCGCGCGCCGCCGGGCGCCCGGAGGGAGGGGAGGGGCCGCTCCCGGTCACGTGAGGCGAAGTGGGGGGGGGAACGGCGCCCGGGCCGTCACGCGGCCGAGGCTCCGACCAATCGGACGGCGGCGAGGGCGGGATGGAGGCAAGCTCTAGCCCAATGGGAAGCGGCGGGAGAGGGCGGTGCGGGAACGGGGAAGGTGCCGGCGCGGCGCGGAGGTGAAGCGGGCGGAACCACTGGCGGCTGGATAGGGGGGGACGGTGTGGTGAGGGGCGAGACCATTCCGGGGGACGCTGGAGGGGCGGGGAGGGGGCAAGCAACTGCGGGGTGCAAGGGGGGGGGGACACACACGGCGGAGAGCTGGGCGCGGTCCATCGGAGCGGGGAGACGGGGAGGAAACGCGGGGCGCCGGCGCAACCATCTGGTGGGGGCGTGGTCTGAGCGGGGGCGTGGCTTGAGGCGGCGGGGGCGTGGCTTCAGCTCGGCAGGCGCGAAGCCCCTCCACGTGTCCGCCCGGTGCCGGTACCGATACCGCTACCGGTACCGGTGCCAGGCCCCGACCCCGCGCCATGAAGTGCGTCATCACCGGCGGCAACATCAAAGGTGAGCGGGGCCGGGACGGGGGTTGTAATTTGGGGGGGGGGGTGCAGGGGGCACCCTCCCTCACCCCCCCCTCCCCTCGCCCCCCCCAGTCCTCGGCCGAGCCGTGCACGCCCTGTCCCGCGTCGGGACGAGCTCTACCTGCAGCCCACCGAAAACGGGGTATGGGGGGGGGGGGGGGGGGACGGGACCCCGTGCCCCAAATCTGTCCCCAAGCAGAGTGGGCAGGGGGGTCCCAGCACGCCCTGTGTGTGTGTGTGTGTCCCCCCCAAAAAAAAGCTGTCCCTGCGCGCCGTCAACTCCTCGCGCTCGGCCTTCGCCTCCTTCCTCTTCGCGCCCCTCTTCTTCCAGCGCTACGAAACGGGCGGCCCCCCCGGCCCCGACACCGAGCTCTTCCGGTGCAAAGTCCTCATGAAGGTAAAATTTCGGGGGTGCTGGGGCGCGAGGAGGAGGAGGAGGAGGGGGGGGGTCACCCAGGCAGGGTGACCGTGTCCCGTTCCCCCCCCCCCCACCCCGCCCCCCCGTAAGTCCTTCCTGGGCGTTTTCCGTTCGTTGCCTTCGCTGGAAAAAACGGTGGGGAAATGCCTGATCCTGCTGAAACCCCGCAGCGACCGCCTGGTCGTGCAGCTCCACTGCAAATACGGTGAGCGCCGGGGGGGGGGGGGACACACGCGCGCGTTGGGGTGGGGGGGACACACACACGACGCGCGGTGTCACCGTCCCGTCCCCCTCTCCTCCCCCCCCCCCCCCCCCAGGCGTCACCAAGACCCACAACCTGACCTTCCGCGAGTGCGAGCGGCTGCAGGCCGTTTTCGACACCCGAGTTACGCCAGCAGCCTCCGCGCCCCGCCACGGTGAGCTGGAGGGGGGCGGCGGTCGGGACCCGTTGGAGGGGGGGGCGAGGGGGGGGGGGGTGATGTGTGCGTGGATTTTGGGGTTCCCCCCTTCTCCGTGTGCCCGCAGGGTGCTGGCGGAAGCCGTGGTTCACTTCCCCCAGACGCTGGCTGAGGTGACGCTGGGGACCGGCCCCGGGGGCAAGATCAGCCTCCGAAATTACGTGGAGGACCAAGCGGGTGAGTCCCGCGGGGAGGGGGTGCCCCTTCCTCGGCCCCCCCCCAAATCCACCTCCTTTCCCCCCCCCCAGAGCCCAGCAAGACGATGGTGACGGAGCTGTGGCTGGCCGAGGACGAGTTCCAGGCGGCGGCCGTAGCCCCGGGCTCCCACGTCACCTTCTGCCTGAAGGAATTTCGGGTGAGCCCCTGCCTGCACCCCCCGCCAAGCCCAAGTCACCCCCCCCCCCCCCAGCCCCCCTCACCCTCCCTCCTTGTCCCAGGGGCTGCTGGCCTTCGCTGAAGCCTCCAACCTGCCCCTCACCATCCACTACGACGCGCCCGGCAGGTAGGAACAGGGACCCCCGCCCTGCGCCGGCCCTGCCCCGGCACCCCCCACCACCCCAGGACCCTCAGGCCCTCTGTGCCCCCAGGCCGGTGGTCTTCACGCTGGACGACGCCGTGCTGGAGGTCCACCTGGTGCTGGCCACCCTCTCGGACCCGGAAAGCGGCTCGCAACCCCCCGCGACCAACGGGTAAGAGGGGCCGGGCGCTCAGCCCTCCAGCTGCCGTCAGTAGGGACCAGAGTGAACGGTCCCCCCCGCTTCCTCGCTCTCTCCCCACCAGCGTCTCCCACCCGCCACGCCCCCGTCGGACGATTTCGCCGATGATCTGGAGTCCTACATGGTTGCCATGGAAACCAGCGCCTACGAGGAAGGTTCGGGGGCGCCCCCCAGCCCCACCTTCCCCCAGCGCACCCCATGTCTGGCCGAAAGTGACCCCGAGGAGGAGGAGGAGGAAGAGGAGGAGGAAGGGGCTGTGCCAGGGACCCCTCCTCACAAGAAGGTCTGGGATGTGCCTGGGGCGGGGAGGGGGGGACGGGCACAGCCCCCCTTCTCCTGACCGCCTCCCCCTCTCCCCACAGTTTCGCTCGCTGTTTTTCGGCTCGGTGCTGACGCCGGGGGGGCCCGGCCCGGCCCCACCCAGGAGGTGCTAGCAGAGGACAGCGACGGCGAATACTGAGAGCACCCCACCCCTGTGTGACGCCCCCCCCCACCCCGCAGCGTCCAGCCACCCCGGCTTCACCCCAGCATCGTCCCCAAAACAGAGGCACCCCCCCGTGTCCCATCACAAGTTTATTCCCCCAAAAAAAAAACTTCTCCTGCCCCCCCCCCAACCCCTCCACTGCCATCCCAGGGCTGGGCTCTGGGCTCCCCCTTCCTCCTCCTCCTCCTCACCCCGGCGGTCCCTGCCCTGGGGCTGGATTTGGTGGAGCCTGGTGGTGGTTTGAGGGGGGAGGGCAGGATCTTACGAATAAAAAAAGAAAAATAAAGAAATGAGTCGAAAGAAAAGCGACCTGATGCCGAGGGCTGGCGGGGCAGGGGGGGGGGGGCGGGCGGGGGGGCGGCTCGCGGCTCATTTTTTGGCTTTGGCAGAGTTGCGGGGAGGGGTGACGGGGCGTCCGGCGGGGTTCAGCCCGCTGAACTGCCCGTATTTGCCCTTGTTCTTGTCGGCCGGCTTCAAAATCTGGGGGAAAAGGGAGAAAAAAAAAAGGGGGAGCGAAGGTCAGGGGGGGTTCCGCGTCGTGCCTCCTTCCCCCCAAACCAGGGGCTGACCCCCCCCCCACCCACCTGAAACGAACACATGAGGGTCTCGTCCACGCTCATCATGGCGCCGGCGTTGTCGAACTCCCCGCAGTAGTTGGGGGCGGAGAAAAGGGTGACGAGCTGGCGCTTGGCGAAGAATTCGTAACCGTCCTCCACCACCTGCGGGAGAAATCGGAGCTGGCGCCGAGGGGGGGCAAAAACCCACCCCCCTCCCCACCCCATCTCCACAGGACGCAGCCCTGCGAGCAGATATTGCCCTCGAGCGGCGATATTCGGGGAGAAACGCCCGCCCCGTACGCGGTACCCACCGGGGACCCAAAATCCGCGCCCCCCCCCACCCCAGCAGCCGGGTGGGTACCTGGTGCGCCCGGCAGATGAGGTCCAGGTCGTGCTTGTGCAGGAATTTGGCCACCACCTCTGCCCCGAAGGTGAAGGAGACGCCGCGGTCGTTCTCCCCCCAGCCCTGCACGTCCTTGTCGAGGTCGTTCTCCCCCAGCCCTGCACGTCCTTGTCGGGGTCGGACCAAAGGAGGTCGCAGAGCAGGCCCTGATCCGGGACGTCCGTGGGGCGCATGATTCGCCGGATCTGCTCCATGGACTGCAGGTCGGGAGACAACCCTGCGAGGAAAGGGTCCCGTCAGGTCCCCCGTCTTTTCGCCGACGGCCCCCAAAGCGTTGGCACGGAGTTCCAACCCCCCCCCCGAAATCCCCGCCGCGCCCCACCTCCGTGACAGCAGAAGATCTTCTCATCCACGATAGCGGCGATGGGCAAACAGTTGAAGCAATCGGTGAACGTCTTCCAGAGCTTGATGTTGTACCGCCGCTTGCCTGCAAGTACGGGGGGGGGGAGGCGCTTTAGCGCCGTCTTTTTTTGTTTGGGGGGGGTACGGGGCTCCCCAGCGCGGCTTCGCGCTCCCCCCGGCTGCACGGGGGCGGCGCGAGAGGGGCCGCGAGGACTCACACTCGTCGTAGAAGCCGTAGATGCGGTTGATGCTGGCGCACTCGTGGTTGCCGCGCAGGAGGAAGAAGTTTTCGGGGTATTTGATTTTGTAAGCCAGCAGGAGGCAAATGGTTTCCAGCGACTGCTTGCCCCGGTCCACGTAGTCGCCCAGGAACAGGTAGTTGCTCTCGGGGGGGAAGCCCCCGTACTCAAAAAGCCGCAGGAGATCGTAGTACTGCCCGTGGATGTCACCTGAGGCGGGGGGGGGGGAACGATGACACAGGGCGCGTGGGACCCCAGCTCCCGCACGCCCGGCCCCCCAGCGTCCCGGCCCAGCGCCCCGGGTGGGTCCTCACCGCAGATTTTGAGGGGCGCCTCCAGCTCCAGCAGGATGGGCTGGCTGAGGAAGATCTCCCGGGATTTGAGGCAAAGCCCTCGGATCTCGTTCTCCGTCAGCTGCACGTTCTTCCCCGGCCGGGACCCTTGGACTGCGCCCCAGCCGAAAGAAAAGGGGCGTCAGGGAACCCCCTCACCCGCTCGGAGAGGGGTCTCGGTCACGCCCCCCCCCCCAACCCCGTTGTGGCAGGAACACCCCCAAACCCAGCCCAGCCAACCTGCACCCCTCACCCCCCAACGCTACTCCCCCCCCCCTTAGGCCTGTCCCAAATCCGGCAGCCCCTCCTTGCAGCCCCCTTGAGCCTCCAAACCCCCCAGCCCCCCAACACGCACCCCCAAAAAACTCCTTGCTGCCTCCCAGCCCCGCACAGCCCCCCATTCTCCAGGATCCTCCCTCCCCAGGGTCTGGGGCCATTTTTTGGGGGGATATGGGGCCGCTGGGGGGGTCTGGAGGCTGTTACGGGGGCCAGGGGCCGTGGGGGGGGACACGGGGCTGTTGGGGGGACAATGGGGCCATTTTGGGGGGCAATGGGGCTGTTAGGGGGGGATCTGGAGGCTGTTAAGGGGGCTTGGGGACATTATGGGGGGAAATGGGGCGATTTTGGGGGGGCTTGGGGCCATTTTCGGGGGCAACGGGGCTGTCGGGGGAGTGTGGGGGTTGTTAAGGGGGGCGGGGGCCATTTTTGGGGGGAACGGGGCCATTTTAGGGGGGGAATGAGGCTGTTGGGGGGGTCTGAAGGCTGTTAAGGGAGCCGGAAGCCAATTTGGGGGGGGGAACGGGGCTGTTGGTGGGGGGGGGGGGACGGGGCCGTTTCGGGGCTGTTGTTGGGGGGCGGCGGGGGGGGGGGGGGTGGAGGCCTTCGGGGGGTTCCGGTGCCGTGGCGGGGGCGGGGAACGGGGTCGGCAGCGGGGCCGTCGCGGGGAGCGGGGGCGGCCCGGAGCCCCCCGCGGGGTCGGGGTGGCGGGGGCGGCGGGGGCCGCTCACCCTCCAGGAGCCGGCTGATGATGGAGTCGAGGTTCAGCTTCTCGGTGTCCGCCATGGCCGCCGGACGCTCCCGCCCCCGCCCCGCGCCGCCCCGAGGCGGGAGGGGGCTGCGGGGCGGAGCGGGGGGGGAGAGCAGCGCCCCCTGCCGGCCCGGAGGACTCAGCGCGGCGGAGGCTGAGCGTCACGCACCTCGCCCCCCCCCCCGCACCTCCGTGGGGACACTGTCACCCGTGGGGCCGGCGCGGGGAGCGGCAACCGGGCCGTTGCCGGGAGGCTGTTGGCACACGGGTGTCCCTGCGGTCCCGCGGGGGGAGCCGAGCCGAGGCGAACCGGGCTGAACCGCGCCGAGCCGTGCCGAGTCCGGCCATTCCCGTGTGCCACGCAGCGCCGAGCCGCGCCGACCCGTGACATTTCCACGCGCCATGCCACGCTGTGCCATTCCACTGTGCCGAGCCACGCAGAGCCGTGCTAAGCCATGCCATTCCCGTGCGCCGTGCCATGCAAAGCTGGTCCAAGCCGTGCCATTCCCGTGTTCCGTGCCAAGACACGCCAAGCCGTACTAGGCAGTGCCATTCCTGGTTGCCAAGCCGTGCCGAGCTGTGCCATTCCCATGCGCCATGCTGTGCCAAGCTGTTCCAAGCCGTGCTGTGCCATTCCGATGTGCCAATCCATGCCAAGCTGTGCCATTCCCATGTGCTGTGCCAAGCTATGCCAACCCATGCCATCCTGTGCCAAGCTGTGCCATTCCCACGTGGCACGCTGTGCCAAGCTGTGCCAAGCCCTGCCATTCTTGTGTGCCAAGCCGTGAATAACTATGCCAAGCCATGCCAAGCCATGCCATTCCTGTGTGCCACGCCATTCCAAGCCATGCCAAATCATGCCATTCCCGTGTGCCATGCCGTGCCAAGCAGTGCCATTCCTGTGTGCCATACTGTGCCAAGCAGTGCCTAGCCGTGCAATTCCTGTGTGCCGTGCCATGCAGAACCGTGCCAATTCCTATCAAGCCATGGCCCAGCTGTGCCATTCCCGTGTGCCATGA
>NW_028239016.1:0-34555 GCF_036417535.1 Chlamydotis macqueenii
TTGTCCCCAGTTCCTTTCGGATTCCCCAGAAAAGGGGGGGACGGGCGCGGGGGGGCCAAACCGACCCGGTGCGCAGACCGTTTCCCCGAGTTCCCGAACCGCGGTTTGCCCAGTTGGCCAAGGCCGGTCTGCCGCCGCTTCCCAGTTTGCAGGGTTTCCCCAGGCTGCAAAACCCAGTTTGTAACTGGTTCCCAGTCTGCAGTGCCCAGTTCCCAGTTTGCCACCTTGTTCCCAGTTTGCCACTGGTTCCCAGCCAGTTTGCAACTGGCTCCTAGTTTGCTGTGGCCAAATCCCAGTTTGCAACTGGCTCCCAGTCCACCAGTGGTTCCCAGTTTGCAACTGGTTCCCAGTTTGCCGTGCTCAGTTTCCAGCTTGAACTTTTTTTCCTAGCGCACCACTGGTTCCCAGTCCGCGAAGCTGGTTTGCAACTGGTTTCCCTGCTTTGCAAAGCCCAGTTTGCAACTGGTTCCCAGTCTGCTGTGGCCAAAGCCCAGTTTGCAACTAGTTCCCAGTTTGCGACTGGTTTCTAGTCGAGCCCCATTCCCAGTTTGGTACCCATTCCCAGTCTGCAGTGCCCAGTTCCCAGTTCGACCCTTTATTCCCAGTTCACACTGGCTCACAGTCCACAAATCCCAGTCTGCAACTGGTTTCCAACTGGTTTCCCTGCTTTGCAAAGCCCAGTTTGCAACTGGCTCCCAGTTTGCAGCCGGGGCCCCCCCGGTTCCCCCCCCGCGGCCCCACAAACTCCGCAGCAACTCCACAATTATTATTATTCATTTTTTTTTTTCTTCTTTTCCTTTTTTTTTTCTTTTTCTTTCGGTTCGGCGGCCGGGGGCCCGGCCGGGCCCCCCCGAGCAGTAAACATTATTTATTTTTTTTTTTTAATTTTTTTTTTTTTTTTTCCTTTTTTTTCATGCACTAATCGCATCGGCCCTGGAAAATACCACAAATTGTTAAAAACGTCCTCAAAAGAAGCAGAAAAAGGCAACGTCTATCACCAAGAACTACGGGGGGGGGGGGGTTGTTACGCCCTAAAAATACAAAAAAAAAAAAAATTAAAATTAAAAATCCGCCGGCGCCGGCGCCGCTCGTCCCTTCGCCGGCGGAAAACCCCCAAAAACGCGATTTTTTTTTTTTTTTTTTTTGCTGTTTTTTTTTCCAGAGGAATCAAAAGACTGAATTTTTTTTTTTTTTTTTTTTGGCGGTGGGGTGGGGGGGCTTTTTAATGTACAGGGGGGAAAGGACAAAAAAAAAAGTTTTTTTTTTTAATTATTTAAACAATAACTTATGCCTCGGTTTCAAAAACGACGATTTTCTGAGACGACGGGCGCGTCGCAAGGGTCACCCCGAAAAAAATAAAACACAAAAAAAAAAAAAAGGGGGGGCGGCTCGGCCGCGGCGAGGAACCGCCCGAGCTGGGGGGGGGCGCGGGGGGGCGGCTCGGCGCCGTTCGGGGGGATTTGCCCGATTTTGCCGGTTTTTTTTCCTCCCCCCCCCCGGCCGAGCGGCGCCGCAACGCCGGGATCCTCTCCTTTTTCGGGGATTTTTTTAAATTGTTTTTTTTTTTGGGGGGGGGGGGCGTGGGGGGGGCGGTTTTGTTTAAAGCCGCTCGCCACGCCGACGATTTGAGTCAAAGCGCGGGACTGGGGGGAAACTGGGCGAACTGGGGAGAGCCCTTTGTGAGGGGTCCCGAGGGAGCCGCCCCCCCCCCGGGGGCAGAGCGGGTGTTTTTGGGGGGGCTGGGCTGTTTTTGTCACCGGGGGGGGGGGGGATTTGGGGGCGTCTTAAAGTGCCAAGAGACCCAGGAGGGGCGGCGGGAGCCTTCCCCCCCCCCCCCCGTGCTCTCCCAGCGGTACCGTGAAAATCCAGTTTAAAACCACCCCGGTACTGGGAGGAGGCGGGGGGGGGAGACGCCGAGCCCCGCGCCCCCCCCCCAGCTCCCCCCGGGGACCCAGGCGTCCTCGCCGCACCCGAATTCCCGGTCTCCAGCCCGACCCCCAAACGGACACCGGCGTTTCCCGAGGGAAATCCCCAAATCCGGCCGAAAAGGGGGCGCGGGCCCAGCCCCCCCCCCTCCGGTAAGTGCTCAGCGCCCACCGCCCCGGGGAGGCCGGGGGGACGCCGGGTGCCCGCCGAGGCTTTTGGGGGGGTGCGGGTGGTAAAGGGGGGGCCCCCGGGGAGACCCCAGCATTCACCGGCCGACCGCTGGGGCGCGGCGGCGGCCGAGCCTCGGGACGTGGTGGAGAAGCCTCGGGGGGCGCTGGACCCCGCTGGGTGAGCCTCGCGCCGCGACGGAGCACGTTGGGCGACCCTCGGGCCACGCTGGACCACGCTGGACGAGCCTCGGGCCACGCTGGACCACGCTGGATGACCGTTGCACCACGCTGGACCACGTTGGATGACCCTCGGGCCATGCTGGACCACGTTGGGCGACCCTCGGGCCACGCTGGACCACGCTGGACGAGCCTCGGGCCACGCTGGACCACGCTGGATGACCCTCGCACCATGCTGGACCACGCTGGATGACCGTTGCGCCATGCTGGACCACGCTGGATGACCGTTGCACCATGCTGGACCACGCTGGATGACCCTCAGGCCATGCTGGACCACGCTGGATGACCCTCGGGCCATGCTGGACCACGCTGGATGACCCTCAGGCCATGCTGGACCACGCTGGATGACCCTCGCACCATGCTGGACCACGCTGGATGACCGTTGCACCATGCTGGACCACGCTGGATGACCCTCGGGCCATGCTGGACCACGCTGGATGACCCTCAGGCCATGCTGGACCACGTTGGATGACCGTTGCACCATGCTGGACCACGCTGGATGACCGTTGTGCCATGCTGGACCACGCTGGATGACCCTCACACCATGCTGGACCACGCTGGATGACCCTCAGGCCATGCTGGACCACGCTGGATGACCCTCGGGCCATGCTGGACCACGCTGGATGACCCTCAGGCCATGCTGGACCACATTGGGCGACCCTCTGGCCACGCTGGACCACGCTGGATGACCGTTGCACCATGCTGGACCACGTTGGATGACCCTCAGGCCATGCTGGACCACGTTGGATGACCCTCGGGCCACGCTGGACCACGCTGGATGACCGTTGCACCATGCTGGACCACGCTGGATGACCCTCAGGCCATGCTGGACCACGCTGGATGACCCTCGGGCCATGCTGGACCACGCTGGATGACCGTTGCACCATGCTGGACCACGCTGGATCACCCTCAGGCCATGCTGGACCACGCTGGATGACCCTCGCACCATGCTGGACCACGCTGGATGACCCTCGCACCGTGCTGGACCACACTGGATGACCCTCGCACCATGCTGGACCACACTGGATGACCCTCAGGCCATGCTGGACCACGCTGGATGACCCTCGGGCAGCACTGAAGAAGCCTGGGGCTGTGCCGGGCCGCGCTGGCTGAGCCTCAGGTCCCATCGGATGGGCATCAGCCCACGCCAGCCCGCAGCGGCCGAGCCCCAGGCTGTGCTGAGCGAGCTGGGACGGTGCTGGCGAGCCTCGGGACACGTCGGATGAGCCACGGGACACGCCGGATGAGCCACGGGACACGCCGGATGAGCCTCGGGACACGTCGGATGAGCCACGGGACACGTCGGATGAGCCACGGGACACGCCGGATGAGCCACGGGACACGTCGGATGAGCCTCGGGACACGTCGGATGAGCTTCAGAGGGCGCTGGGCAAGCCGCCGGCCGCAGCCCGTGGGATGAGAGGGGGTCTGGCAGCAGCGGGACGGAGCCGAAGAGTCCCGGGGCGGCCGGCGAAGGGTCCGATCTGCCGAGCGCCCCGGCACGCGGGGCCGCCGGCTCAGCCCCGCAGTCCCGCCGGCGCTGGATCTGCTCCTCAACGCCCTGCCCAAACCCAAAAGTGGGGGAAAATCCTCCTGGGGCCCCAAGTCCGGCCGCCCCGGCGCGCTCCCGCAGCGCCCAAGTCTGCGCCAGGGCGGGAGAGGGCGAGCCCCAGCCCGGCGCTCGCTCCCCCACCTCCGCCGGGCGCCCCAGACCAGACCGAGGTTCTTGCGGGGTTTTTCCGGTTCGTTTTTGTTGGTTGGGTTTTGTTTTTTTTTTCTCTTTTTCCCCCCCCCGGTGTGCCAGCTCACAGCGTGTGCTGCTCCGCGTGCAGCTGGGCCGGGAGGAGCAGCTGGACGGGCGACTGCGGCGACGGCGGCGGGGTCCGGGGAGGCGAGGGCTGGGCCGCGCCCGGCGTGGCGGGAGGGAACGGGGCGCCGGGGGCGGCGGCGGATGGAGAACCGGGAGCGGCGCTGGGGGGTTCCAGGATGGGCCGGTTGTAGAAAAAGAAGGGGCACTGCTGGATGAAGAGTTCGATGATTGTCTGGTAGGTGCGGGTGGCCGTCAGGGCGTCCATCGTGCTGAAGTCGGGTCTCATCAGGGTGGGCCAGAAGCAGATGGAGAGGTTCTCGCTGGTCATCAGGTTCACCCGGTGGTTGTGGCTGACCCTGCGGCGGGAGAGGGGACAAGACGATGCCGGCGAGACGCCACCAAGGACCCTCGACGCTGCCCGCTCCCGCCGCTGGGCGGCTTTTGGGGTGCTCCGGAGCTTCCCCGCGTCCCGCGAACCCGATACGTACTTGTTCAAGTGCCCGATGACGTATTTGAAGACCTCGTAGTTCTCCTTGGGAAACTTCCTCAGCACCTCCTTCAGCGCGTGGAGCTTCTGCTCCCGGTCGTTGATTTCTGCCGGGAGGGAAAGCGGAGCTGGGGGGCTGCCGCAGCAGAGAAATGCTCGCCGGGGATCGCACCCCACTACGGGATCCCTCCTCGTCCTTTGGAGGGGGAAAGGGATTTTGGGGCCAACGGGGCGAGCGGCTCATCGGTCTGCCCAAAAATAAACCCGGCAAAAACCCGCGCTGCGCACCGGCTGGCAGCGAGCTCGACGCCGGGGCAGAGCAGCTCCGGCCAGAAACAGGCCGGGAGGAGGTGAGGGAAGGAGACGTATCCGTGAACAGGCTTTGGCGGTGGGAATTAACGAGGCGCGCCTGCGAACGAGCCGGGAGGGGGTGAATCTCTGAGGCAGGGGGGCGGGGACGCCGGGCGTACTCACTGTGGGCTTCCACCAGCTCAGCCTGCATGGCGTAGGGGACCAGGGGCTCGGGCAGCTCGGAGAAGAAACTCTTCATGGCGCCGGCCACGGTGTTGACGGTGAAATCCTTCTCAGCCAGGTCCAGCCCGTGATCTGCAAGGGGAGAGTCTTGGGGTTACACCCCCTGGGCCACGGTCGCACCCCGAAACGCCGAGGGGAGCGGGAAGCCGACGGGAGGGGGGGTTCGCCCCGAAGCGGCTCGGCGTTGCCAACGGCGGAAAACCGCCTCCAGCCGCAGAGCCGAACCTCCTTCCGGAGAGGAGCCGAAGCCCCGCGCCCAGGAGCCAGCGGCGTGAGGGGGTGAAGGACGGGCACCAAAAAGGATAAAACACCCCAAAAAGGATAAAACACCCCAAAAACGTGGGGACCGGAGAGTCCCAGCGCCCAGCGGCGGGCAGCGGGCGGCACGGGGCCGCGGGCACGGCAGCCTCGTCCAGGTAACGGAAACAACAGGCGTTCCGCGCGTCCCAACGCGTTTTCATCCGAAAAACGCGGCGGCGGAGGGGCCGCGGGCACGCTGGGCGCGGGCGTCCCTCGCGTTTTGGGGAGGGGCAGGAGGAATCCGGGCGGCAGAGGTTACCCTGGTCGAACTGCCGCTGCAGGCTCTCCATCTCCGACTTGTTTCCGCTCACGCGATAGATGCCCTCGGTGCTCAGCCCTGGCGAGGAAAAACACTCGGGCGTCAGCGTGCCCGTAGGAAGCGTTACCAATTAATTTAAATTACGCCACGCTGCGACGACACCGCTGTCTCTTCCGCCCGAGCCATCTTTGCCCAAATCATTTCAGTTTTTTGGTGCACAGAGAGGGAAAAAAATAAACGAAACTCGGTCCCTTTGACGAGAAAACCCCGCCCGGATTTTCCGGATGGGAGAGCAGGGGGCGAAGCGGCACCGGCTGGTTTGCTCGGACGCGGCAGCGGCCTCGGCTCGAGCTTTGCCATCGGGGGAAATAAAAAAAAAAGCAGCCGGAGAAAGGGGAAGCACCCGCGCTACGCTGCGCTGCCCGATCTCCTCGTTCCGGCTACCCGGAGCAAGAGCCCGACGGGGGAAAAAGCCGCCGGAATAAAAGCCCGGAGCTTATTTCAGCGTTCATGAGGGCTGCCGGAGGCTCGGGGCTGAAAGCTTTGCACGGTACCGCCACCCCTCGCAGGGAGAGATGCAAGCAGGCTCCAAAAAAATTCACGCCTGCTGCTGGCGATCCTCCGGGCACGCTCCTTCCCCAGGAAAGGAGAAAGGATCCGGGGAAGAGTTCTACACCTTCCCGGGAAACGCACGGCGAGCCGAGCTTGCGGCGTGCGAGGAGAGCCCGTCCCCGCGGCGGAACGCGGCGCGGCCGGCGCCTCTCACCCGTGCCCTCGATGTACTCGATGCACCTCTCGATGAAGACGGGGATGGGTTTCTCCGGCGTCACCACGCTGGTCAAAGGCACCCCAAAGTAGCTGCTTTCCCACGTCGTCTTCGTGATGGACGGCCGAGGTTTGGGCTTTGGTTTCTGCGGGAGAGAGCGGAGCTGAGGCACGCGCCGCAGGATACGCCCGTTTATTCCGACGCCAGCGCCCGGCGGGGAGGGCGCGGAGGCCGCTCGTAACGCCCGCGCCCGGCGAAGGCCGCCGGCAGCAGAACCCGGTTACCGCGGCAGGAGCGGCGCGCGCCGCGCCAACGGGAACAGACAAACCCCCGCGGCTCCCCCCGGCGGAACCGTGCCGAGCGTAGCCGCGGATAAAGCCTTAAACACGGCGCCCGAGCGCCGCGCTGGGCTCCCGGCCGGCCAAATCCCGCGGGAGCCGGCGGGGGGAAGCCTTCCCGGAGCCTCGCCCGCATCTGCAGCATCCTCAGCGACGGGCGCGAGAGCCGGGAGACGTGCCGATTCCGGTGGATTGCCATTTATTTATTTCAAGCGCACGTTGTATCTCGTATTTACGAAGAAGACGTTTCCTAGCAGGCTGCCACCGCTATTTGTCCAGGTGAATTATCGCCGCAGACGACGGATTCCTCCAGGAGAGCGGCGCAGGCGGTGGCTACGGACGGAGAAACCCTCTCCCAGCGCCCCGTCCCTCGCTCCAGGACGCTAAGCCCGGCCGGCGGCTCCGCGAAGCTGACGGATTTGAACCCAAACGTCGCTCGCCAGCGGCCGCGGCGGAGCCTCCTGGGCAGCACGGCTTCGGGGAAAAATCAACGGCGGGGCCGTTTTCATGGAAAAAGTTGCCTTTTTGGCCGGTCTGCGGCTGAAAAAACCGCTGCAGGTGCAGAAGGGGACGACCGGGAAGTGGGAAGCCGGCGGGACTTCACCCAGGGGAAGGTCGCCCAACGCGGTGAACGGCTGGGACGGAGCGGTCGGCCCCGTGGCACCATCTCCAGCAGATCCTCCTGGAGAAGCTGCTCTGAGCAGAAGGTGAGCTGGGGTGAGGGCTGGCTGCCTGGCCAGGCCCGAGGGGTGGTAAGTCTAGGCGGAGGTCAGCGCCCAGCCGCGCGCCGCGGGGCCCAGTCCCGTCTAACGCCTTCACTACTGACCGGGATGACGGCGGAGACGTCCCCTCGGCAAGTCCGCAGGCGACGCCGAACGGGAGGAGCGGCTGACGCCCGAGAGGGCGGCGGTGCCATCCCGCAGGACCTCGAAAGGCTGGAGAAATGGGCTGACGGGAACCTCACGAAGTTCAACAAGGAGAAGCTCAACGTCCTGCCTCCGGGGAGGAACGGCCCCAGGCACCAGTCAACGCTGAGGGCCGCCCGGCTGGAGAGCAGCTGGGCAGAGAAGGACCTGGCAGATCTCGGTGGACACCAAGTTGACCGCGAGCCAGCAAGGCGCCGCAAAGGCGGCCAACGGGGCCTGGGCGGCAGGAGACAAAGCGTGGCCAGCAGACGGAGGGAGGTGACCTTCCCCTCTGCTCAGCGCTGGTGAGGACTCACCTGCAGCGCTGGGCTCCCCAGTACACGACACATGGGGACATACTGGAGAGAGACCTGCTGGTGGCCTTTCAGCACACAAAGGGTGTTGGCCAGAGAGAGACCTTGGCCAGGGTCCGCAGGGAGCGGCCGAGGGGCGGCGGTTTCGGACCGGCAGAGCGGGGCGTTGGGTGGACACGAGGAAGACGCTCTGGGCGCTCGGGGCGGGGAGGCGCCGGGGCAGGTTGCTCAGAGGAGCCGCGGGTGGCGGGAAGCGTTGGAGGTCAGGTTGGACGGGGCTCGGGGCAGCCTGACGGAGCGGGAGACGGCCCCGCCCGCGGCAGGGGGCTGGGCTGGGCGGTCTCCGAGGGTCCCTCCGACCCACACCCGTCTGTGGTTCTGTGACTCTGGATGAGCAGCAGCGTCGCTGCCCGGGCGCAGCGCTCAGCCGCCCCTTGGAAAGGGGACGCGCCACGCGCAGCGCGGGAGCGGAACCCAGCGAGGCGGCGGCGAAGCCCAGACGAGCCGGTTCTGCACCCAGCCGCGCTGCGACGGCTCCTCTCGGCGCGTCCCACCAGCGCCGCGAGGGAACGGCCTGCCCGCGCAGCTATTTCGGGGAGACTCAAAACACCTTTTTCGGTGGTGGGGGAGCCTCGAAACATCTTTTCTGGATCAAAGCGCGTGGCTCTCCTCAATCCTTGAGCACCTGCCATGAGCCAGAGCACCCGGACGGAGCTTTTTCAACGCAGCGAGGACAAAACAGCGCTTCGGCAGCTGGGCGGGCGAGGGAAAGCAGGGAAGCGCTGGGTGCAACGGCGGGATTGCTCCCGGAGGCCCAGGGCATCGCTCCAGCCCCATCCTCCCGCCAAGGAGAGGGAAATGTCGCTTTGCTCCTTCCTGCTTGGCAGATCGTTGCGGGCGGCTCTCCCTTTGTTTCCAGTGAAAATTAATAACGCCTCTTAATTACTGTGATTGGTTTTGCAGCGGCAGGCGGCTCCGAGCAGGACGTCTGGCGGCTGCTGCCGCTTCCTCTGCCGGGTCGGGGCCAGCGCAGGCCCTGCTTCCCTTCCTCCTCCTGCCCCCCCTCTTCCTCGCACGCGTGCATACGCCCACACGGCACGCGTGGACGGCTGGGGGGGGTCTGGGTAGTGGGGGGGCACGGGGGGGCTGCGCTGGCAGCTTCTGTAGGAAGCTGCTGGAAGGTGTTTCCCCTTTGTCCGGCGCACTCGGCCGGGCCCAGGGCGGACCCGCTGCTGGCCAGGGCCGAACCGATCGGTGAGGGAACCTTCCCTGCTAACGCCTCTGCCATAAGGTATTAAGAAGGAGAACAATAATTTTAAAAAAAGAAGCGAAGAAGCAGATTTGGGGGGCAGAGAGGGGGAGGCGCGAGCCTCGTGGGCCTGGCAGGCCTCACCCTCTGGCCTCCCGCCGGGCGGTGACTGGGCCTGACTGGGCCCGGCCCGGCTGAGAGGAGTGGAGAGGAGACGAGATGCGAAGAGACCCTGAGAGGCGTCTGCCTGCCGGCGGTGAAGGATTTCGGTGAGAGGAACGGCTGCAGACGCCATGGTCGGTGCAGAAGGAGGGGGGGCAGAGATCCCCTGCAGCCCGTGTGACGGCCATGGAGGAGCCGGCTGCGCCCCCGCGGCCGTGGGAGGGACCCCGCGCCGGAGCAGGGGAGGAACGTGAGGAGTTGTTCCCCCGAGGAACGAGCGGCGTAAAGCGACAAGTGTTGAACTGACCGTAACCCCCATTTCGGGAGGGGTGGGGGAGGTTCTCGTGTTCCCCGTCTCACTCTCCTGCTTTGGTTTCAGTAACAAGCAGAGAGTTGGCCACGGGTCGAGGCTGGTTTGCCCGTGACGGCAGCTGTAGGGATCTCTCCTGTCCTGATCTCAGAGCTCCAGCCTTTTCCTCACGTGAGCTCTCCCGTTCCCTCGGCGGCGGGGGAGTGAGAGAGCGACTGCGGAGTGTGGGCCCGAGCGGGGCTGAGCTACGACGCCGGTGTACGCGCCTGCACAGATGCGTATGTAACAACGCGGGCGCATGTATGTACGTGTGCGTGTGTTCTGAGTGCACGTGTGTACAGTGTCTGTATGCGTACGTACACACGTGTACAGCGTGTGCGTACACACGTGTATAACGTGTACATGACAGCTATGGCCAAGGCACACGCTCAGGGCTGCCTGGTTTGACAGCCAACCGCTGGCCATCGGCACACCAACCGTTGGCCAAGAAGCCCGAAGACCACTCAACCGCAGCGCACCCGGCACCGGCGGGTTCGTCCCAAACCAGGAGCAGGCACCAGCGTGCCGAAGAGCGGCACCGAACCCCGGTGGATTTACGGCGCGTTTCACAGAGCCGCGGCAGCACGACGCATCCAAAGAGCCACCAAAGAGTGGCAACAGACAACTGGGACGCGTCCTCAGCTTACCAGCGTCTCGTGCAATGGGACACATCTAGCCTCGACCCACTTCGTTAAACGACTCTGCCGGTAACGACGACTTCGCTGCATTCCCCCCGGTTAAAGAGGATTTACAAGGCAGAGGGAGGCCGCGTCTCAGAGCGGCCGCGTCTCGGCGAGCCGCACCTCGGAACCCCCAGCTGCGAGCACGGAACAAACGTTCCAGAAGCACGTCGTGAGGGCAGAGTCGTCAAAGCCCAACGCCCGCGCGGGAAACAACGGAGCCGATTTTGGCGCAGGGCTGCAAGTTCACACGGTCCAGGCCAGCTGCGAGTTAACGCACAAGAAAAACTAAACCGAGGAGATTCTGGGCTCGCTGCACCCCTCGAGCGGTACACAGACAAAAACAAGCCAAGAACGCGACGGCAGGGGCTCCCGCCCTCGTTCGGGCGTCGCGCCTGGCGGTACGTCCCGACCTCCACCCTGCAAATCCCGCGACCACAGGGCAGAAAGCAGCAGCCTACCTTCGTCGTCCTTCTCAGGCTGCGCAGGATGTTCCTCCTCCTCGGATCCTCCCCGTCGGCCGTCTCGTAGGGGATAACGGCGTTCTCGCCTTTATACCCCTGGGAAGTCTGATCTTCCTCTTTCTTCCGAATAGGTCCCAGCTCGTCATCGCTCCCAACGCTGAAGCTGGTGCGGTAGCTGGCAAACCTGCCCAGCCTCGTGCAGCGCGTCCGATAGAGCACGGGCTTGCTAACGGCCGACACCTTGCGGCCCCGTTCCAGGGAGCTGGTGTCCATCTCGCTGTCCGAGCCGTTGCCGCCGCCGTTGGTCTGGGTTTTGTTAATGTTTCGGATGGTGATGATCTTGCCCTGGGTGCTGTCGTGAGGCACGGAGTAGATGTTTTCCTCTTCGTTTCTGGGTTTGACCACGGCGTCCATCGGCTCGGCGTAGTCGGAGGGATCGAAGCAGTCGGCGGGCAGCCAGCCGCTAGAAGACATGGACTTCCTCTGCCCGTCCCGATGGCCCTGCTCCAAACACGACAGGTCCCCCTTCGTAATGTCGAAATGCACGGGGGGCTTTGGTTTCACCGGAGGAGGCACTTTGCTGTTCAGCTTGTTTTCAAAAGTGCTCATGACGGAAATGAAAGACAAGCCGTCGTTCCCCTCCAGCTCCATGGAAAGCTTCGAGTGGTCTTTGGGCAGGGCGGGCACGGACGTGTCGTCTCTGAAGGGGCTGTAGGTGGGGGGCTCGACGTCCTCCTCCGAGTCCTGCAGGTTGGAGTTGCAGAGCGGGGAGCCCGCTCGAGGCGAGTTGAACACCTCCTCTGTCGTGCTGCAGGCTTCGGCCACGTTGTCGTACATGTGCGTGGCTTCGATGATGTTTTTTTTCTCCACCACATCTTTAAAAAACGAGTGGAAGATCTCCAGCTTGAGCTGCGGCTGGCTACAAGGGACGGTGGTGAACTTGCCGTCGATCTCCTGGGCGATCTCCTCGCCCTCGGTGAGCTGCTCCCTGCTCAAGTCGTTGTCCAGGATGTCTACGGAGCCGTCCGTGAGCGCCACAACCTGTATGGGGATGATGTCCTGCACCTCGCAGAGAAAGGCACGTAGCATGGCCAGGGACGCCTTGCGCTTTGCCGAGTAAAAGACGATGTACCCGTGGACGAGCCGGCTTTTCCGAATGCTAAAGGAGGAATGGTAGGAAAGGAGGGAGAGCTCCACGCGCCTCTTGTGCGGCCCGACGGCTAACTCGAGGAGGACGGAGCTGCTGCTGCCGCACGGCGAAGGTCTGTAGGTCTGGGACTGCAGGATGGGTAAGAGGACGTCGTCCACGTTGAACGGATCTCCGCACATCAAGCACATGACGATCCGGAGGTCGACGTCCGCCAGGTCTTTGATGCTGGAGGTGGAGCTGACGAGGTTTAAGTTGCGTTTCGAGTCCAGCAGCCCCTTCAGGACCTGGCTGATCTGCTTCTCGTTGATGTTGCGGCCGTACCCGATGCCGGCAGACGCGGGGTCCAGGAAGACGCACTGCAGCTTGCTCGCGATCTGCTGCCCTTGCTGTATCAAGCTGTGCAGCGTCTCGCCGCTGGTGTCCCCCCTCTTGTTAACGAGGATGAGCGTCAGAGGAAGGTGAACCAAGTGGTTATCCCTCCTGCCGATGGTCGACTCTCTGCTCTTCTCGATGCTTTCCACCACGTAGGACAGCGACTCCTTCGAGTTGTAAAGGCAGAGACAACCGTGAGGCTGGAAGGTGGGCGTCTGGAAAGAGTTAACGGGGAGCCGGACGTTGCCCTCGATCGGCCGCAGGGACAGCTCGTACATCTTACCTTCGATCACGTACTTGTCGTCGTTGGTGCAGAGCGCCCGGATCTCGTTGGCCAGCTCGCGCGCCAGACCGTCCTTGCCCAGGATCACCAGGTTGATCCTGTCGATGTTGGGATCCGAAAGCAAGTTCTTCTGGTTGCGTTCGGAGGGCCTGATGAAGCGGGAGCTGATGAGGTGCTCGATTTTAGAGTCCACGCAAAGCGGGCAGCTCGGACAGGTTTCCTTCGTCGGGTGGTACACGAAGTGGATGTGCTTCAAAATAAGGGCGTCCCGCTCGGCCTGCAGCTTCTGCAGAGCTTTGAACCTTTGCTCTTCACCCAAGACGTCCTGAATGACGCCCATTTTCTCCTTGCTGGGTTTAGCATCGAGCTCCAGTTCATAAAACAGCTCCGAGTACTCCAAGAGCAGCTCCTGGAACTCCTCCTTGGCCTTCTCTATAATCTGTTTTTGGTGCTTGCTGTAGATATCCATATAAATAGACTCCTCCAGCCACATGTAAAAGTCCTCGTTCATAATGAAACTGCGCGCTTCCTCCCACGGCTTCCCCGGCGTGATGAAAGGAGACGTCTCCAGGTTTTCTTTGAAAGCTCTTCGCATTTCTGCCCTCTTCCTCTCGTTCCTCAGCTTTTCTAAGTGAGCGTCGTAGAGCTGCTTGGCGGGTTCGGTGTCCATCAGGTCGAAGGGAATGCGCTCGTTCTCCATGTTGTCGACGTGGCTGGTGGCATCCCAGGGCGTCTCCTCCAGGACAATAAACCATTTCAGAAAGTCCGGCTTCGTCTCCAAGAGCTTCTCCACTTTTACGTAGCTCAGGTGATCTATTTCGTCCAGGTCCGGGATGAGGGCTTCAAACACTTGAGGAAGCACGGCGAGGTACATCTTCCGCCGGCGCTCTATGTGCTCCTGCTTGAGGCGGTGGACGTGCTGCAGAAACAGCTTTTTGGCTTTCTGCGTTCCTTCCAGGTACACGTAATCCTGGTATTCCGGAGAGGACTGCATCTTGCGGCTCACGTTCGACCACGTCTCGTTGTGGTTTTTGACGATGCGGCTGACCAGCCACTCGTACTTGTCTTTAGCAGCAGCTATCTGTTGGCTTTGCTGTTTCAAGGCTTCGAAGTAGGGGATGATTTTAGTCTTTCCCCGGCTTTTATCAATCAGCTGCACTAAGGTGCTGAAGGCCAAGTCAATGTTCACATTGGATCTGGCCGACGTCTCCACGACCTGGAGGTTCTTTTTGCTTAAGGCAAAAGTATGTGCATCCCTAATGTACCGCTCCACGCCCTCGTCGCACTTGGTCAGGACCACCACGATGGGTTTTTTCGTTTTCGCTAGCTGATTGTAAAGATTGGAAACAAATTTGAGCTGATCGTCAAAGTTCCTGTTCATACCCCTGCTAACGTCAACGCAGAGCAGAAAGCCGTCCACCAGCAGCTTTCCATCCGGCATCTGCTTCTGCTCAAAGTCCTGCTCCAGCCCCAGCTGGTCCGTGCAAAAGTACATGAGCTTTTCGGCCGAGGCCAGCTTGGTGGCGGCAGCCCTCTTGATGTAGGGCTGCAGGGCCGTGCTGCGGTGAGGCTGAAAGGTCTGGTCGTCGATAAACTCCGTCTGCTCCACAACGTGCATCTTACATTCCACGCAGTCCTCCAGGGAACGCACAACCTCCCCCCAGTAGAGGAAGTGGTCGTTATTGACCACCCTTCCCCCAAAGTCACTGGTGCTGAGAACCGAGGTGTGGTCCAAATGGAACTCATCCGCGCTGGGCCGCACAAACCGGTTGCAAAGGCAGGACTTCCCAACGCCGCACTGCCCCTTCTCCTTCTCCGTCCCGGACAATCCCACCACGCTAATGTTATAGGTGGGAATGCGAACATCTTGCTTTCTTGCCATCATCATCGTCCACACATCCTGTCCCACTCAACCGCTTCCGAGAGGATTAGCGCTTCCGGCACCCGGCGCGGCTTGGCAGATCGGTGGGCGGCGGGGTGACGCTTCTCAAGCCAGGCAGGGCACCGGGGCGATGAATTTGCTCGTCCCCATCCTGTACGTACCAGCAGCGCTTCAGTTCTCGCTGGTGCCCGTCGTTGGACGGCTGACGTTTCCCCCTAGGAGAAAGAGAAACAGTCATCAGCGTTTCAGCTCCGAACTCCAAAGAGAGCTAATTCTGCCCGTACCACCTTACACGTCTGCGCGGGGTTTGTCCAGCGAGGGGGGGCTGCGCTGGCAGCTTCTGTAGGAAGCTGCTGGAAGGTGTTTCCCCTTTGTCCGGCGCACTCGGCCGGGCCCAGGGCGGACCCGCTGCTGGCCAGGGCCGAACCGATCGGTGAGGGAACCTTCCCTGCTAACGCCTCTGCCATAAGGTATTTAAGAAGGGGAACAATAATTTTAAAAAAAGAAGCGAAGAAGCAGATTTGGGGGGCAGAGAGGGGAGGCGCGAGCCTCGTGGGCCTGGCAGGCCTCATCCTCTGGCCTCCCGCCGGGCGGTGACTGGGCCCGACTGGGCCCGGCCCGGCTGAGAGGAGTGGAGAGGAGACGAGATGCGAAGAGACCCTGAGAGGCGTCTGCCTGCCGGCGGTGAAGGATTTCGGTGAGAGGAACGGCTGCACACGCCATGGTCGGTGCAGAAGGAGGGGGGGCAGAGATCCCCTGCAGCCCGTGTGACGGCCATGGAGGAGCCGGCTGCGCCCCCGCGGCCGTGGGAGGGACCCCGCGCCGGAGCAGGGGAGGAACGTGAGGAGTTGTTCCCCCGAGGAACGAGCGGCGTAAAGCGACAAGTGTTGAACTGACCGTAACCCCCATTTCGGGAGGGGTGGGGGAGGTTCTCGTGTTCCCCGTCTCACTCTCCCGCTTTGGTTTCAGTAACAAGCAGAGAGCTGGCCCCGGGTCGAGGCCGGTTGGCCCGTGACGGTAACTCCCCCCCCTGTCCTGATCTCAACCCTTCAGCCCTTTTGCTGCGTTCTCTCTCCCGTTCCCTCGGCGGGCGGGGGAGCGAGCGAGCGACTGGGGCTCGGTCCCGAGCGGGGCTGAGCTACGGCAACGCCTCGCACTTCAACGCTAGCGTCGACGCCGGGGAAATACCGGCAGCGGCGAAGACGCGCCAGCCGCAGCATCCGACCGCAGCGGGCACGGCTTCCCCGCCGTCCTCACAAGCAGCTTGTGGGCGCAAACCACAGGCCGACCGCGCCGCCAAGGCAGAACGAGGTCACGGTCCGCCAGCCAGCCGGGCAGGGAGCGAGAAATCCGGGGCGGCGGCGGCGGGGAGAGCCGAGGGGATCCGCGGCAGAGCCCAGGGGAGAGGGTTTGCTTTGCGGGAGTTTCCGATTCCACACCGGACAGAAAGCGAGCGCAATAAACCACCCCGTCTTCTCTGCGCCTTCCGATTTAAGGTCAAGCATCGCGCCGGCTTAACACCCGACACCGCTTCTGCCAGGAGGATTACCTCCTCGCTCCCCGCGGACCGACGGCCTAACAGGGTCGGAATAAAGGCCCGGCGATCCCGCTAAAGCCTTGAAGAAGCGCCCGGCGTGCCCCCCAGCACCAGCGGATGCGAGGGAGCAGTGCTTGAGGGAGGGACGATCCCAACTGAGGGAGGGACGATCCCAACTGAGGGAGGGACGATCCTAATTAGCGCTCTCGGAACTCCGAGGGCGGCGAGATGCTGGAGGAGGCTTCCCAGAGAAGCCGCGGGTGCCCCGCCGTGGGAAGCGTCGAAGGTCAGGTTGGACGGGGCTTGGAGCGGCCTGATGGAGCGGGAGACGGCCCTGCCAGGGCAGGAGACTCGGACCGATGACCTTTAAAGGCCCCGCCAGCCCAAAACCTCCCGTGACGCTGCGAAACACGGCGCTCCAGACCATCAGCTTTACAACCCCAGAGCGGAAGAGTCTCCCCGCTTACGGCAAAACCCAAAATTAACTCGCGTGCAGCTCGCCGGAACAACCCTTCCGCGAGGAGTTCGGGCACCGCGGGAGTCGGTCCGCAAGCTCTCGGCTCTCCCGTGGACGCGGGGCTTCCCGCGGGAATGCCACTCGGCAGCGCGTGTCACTCCTCAAGGTGAGGCTCTCGCAGGCCAAAGGGCGTGACAGCCACGGCACCGGTGCGATGTAAACTACGCTGCCGGGCCGCTGCCAGAGCTTTAATTACTTCAGATAATTACTCGTCGCTCCGCTGGAAGGAACGCGGTTACTCCCTGGCAGCTCGGACGAGGCTCGGAGGCTGCTTGCACGGCTTCTCCCGCCGCTCTGCCGGGAACACCGCTCTTCCTCCCGTGTTTTTCCTCAATCCTCACTGTCTCTGCCCATTTTGGAGGACGGGCCCAGGCGGGCACCGAGCACCCGGACCCTGGCAGGCGTCGGCGTGCTCCGGCCGCGCCTCGGCGCCGTCCGAACCCGTCCGTCTGTCCGACCGGCGGCCAAACTGCCGAGCCGTGGCTGCTCCCCCATCTCCGACGCTCCCGTGCTCCATCCGGAGAGCCCGGCCGACGCAGCAGCTGGAAACACGGCACGGGCACCAGGACGGAGGGATTCCCGCCCACTTGTAAAATTTTCTCACCGCGTCCTCGTAGCAAAAGGTCCCTGAAACGGGTCTGCAAAGACCGATTTAAGCTTTTCACCATCTGGGTCCGAAACGCTTAATCTCGTGCAACAGATGGGCGGTCGCGGCCGCGGCCAGCCCTCTCGCGGACAGAAAACCACTTTCCCAATTTTCTGCAAAAAAATAAAACCCCCCGGAGCGGCAGAGCCGCTGATTTCCGAGACCAGATCCGCGACGAGCGAAGGCGGCAACGTGCCAAGCGTCCCACAGAGGGGAGGAAGGGCCGGCGCGCAGGACCCCGCGTTCATCCTCGGTGCAAGGCGGATAATTTATTAACCAATTTGCTGAAATTTGGGTTTTCTGCTCGCTTCTGCCTGGCGGAGAAGCTGCCTTTTTCCTCTTCCGTCGGCAAAACTCGCAGCACAGGCGGTTGCAAAAGCGTTTCCACAGGCGGGGGTTCCAGGAGCAGAAGCGAATTCCAGCGGCGGCGGCTCCTTCGGCTTCGCGCCGTCGCCTTCGTCCCGCTCGCGTTCACTCGCACGGGCGTTTCCTACGCCGGCAGAAAGCAACAGACCGGCCCACGTGAGCACATGGCAGGTGGGGCTTGCACCCCGAAATCATAGAAATCGGATGCGGAAAATTGTTCAAAAAAAAAAAAAAAAAATCACAGACGCAAGGTTTCAGAAGCGCAGCAGCCTAAGAGCAGGTTTCGGGGGAGCGCTGGGACACACGGCGGGATTCGTCCCGCCCAGCGCGTGGGAGACTGCCCGTTTCCACCGTGTTTTCCCGCACGTGCCGGGAAAGCGGCCGGAGGGATCCGCGCGGCGCGGGGATAAATAACCCGCCCCCCGCTCGGACGCGGGAGCCGCAGAAAGCTTCACCCCCACCCCGCCGTCGGGTGCGCTCACACTCACGCCTGCGCGTCCTCGGCTCCCCGTTTCGCTCAGCCTGACGAAGCGACGTCCCTTCTCCTCCGCTCGGGGCAGGGGAAGGGGACAACCGGTGTCAAAAGGCGCTTGCTTTCGCTTTCTCCCCTAAATCCCTGAGTCAGGAGTTACTCATTTACGCCACAAAGTCCGGCCGCGAGGACCAGGAAGAAGGGATCCGCTCTGCTAGCTCACTGCAAAGCCAGGGCAGTTTAGCGCTCGTTTCCTCTTCAGAAGCCGGCAGCAGACTCAAAGAGAAGGGAGGCGGCGGGGGAAAAGGTATTTTCCGCCCCCGGACACCCGGGTACGACCGCAGCCACCGGCGATGACAGCTCACGCAATCCGGGCTGCCGATAAGCCTGGGCGGCTGCCGGCGCCAAACCCAGCTCTCCGCGCCGGTCCCCACCGCTCGCCGCCTGCGCGTGTCGCAGCAGCCCCGGAATTAACAGCGCGTCCAACGGAGCAGCTTCCCAAACGCCGTTAAAGCGGGGACAAAGCTTTCTTCACGCTCTCTGCGGTGCTCACCGGGGCGGCGAGGGCCCGGGCGGGCGCCGCCGAAGGAGAAAGTCCAGCTTGCGACTTGAAAAGGCCCGAGGGCAGCGGAGCCAGCAGCAGCGCGGCTGCGGGCAGTTTTCGGCACGGCTTTTTGTTTATTTAAGGGGAACGACCTCCGTGTTGCAGCTCTCCCCGGGTCGACGGGATCCTCTTCCTCCTCAGCCCACCGCCGCCGCAGACGCCCGCGGCGCCGAGCGCTCCGCGCAGGCCAAAGCAACGGCGGAACCGGCGTTCCCGCCGGGAAATCGGAGAAAATTAAATCCAGGGTGTGGAGGGCTTAAGGAGGCACAGCTCCGTCCTCGCCTACACCTCGCTTGCGGGGCGGCGATCGGCCGGAGCGATCCGGCTGCTCCGTCCCGCACAAAGCCTGCACTTCGGAGAAAACCGAGCGCGTCGTGTCACCGCTTCACGTTAAATACGTGAGGCTCCGAACTGGAAGCCGGAGCACGCAAAGGCAGAGGCGAAAAGAAAGGGCAGCCCCGCAGCGCCTTTGGGGGCACGCAGGGCGTCTCCAGCGCTCGGTTTTCGGGGTGCGTAACATCACCAAAGCCCCGCCCGGAGCCGCGCAGGGCTGGGGTCCCCCGGAGCGGCCGCAGCTCCCCGAGCTCTGCGTTTCTGCGCCTCGAACCCCCCGATGCCACGGACCGGCCTCAGATCAGACGCCAAAGCTCCGCTCGCTCGGTCCTCTGCAAGCGGCAAACTTCAGCTTGCTTGAAGTCTTAAAAAAAACCGAACCGCGAAGCTTCAGACCAGCGGGACGGGGTTCGGCGTTCCCCCTCTCCGGAGAAGGCAGGCGGCACGACCCCACCGCGGCGGCCGTCGCGGGTAGCCCGGAGCCAGCCGTTCTTATCTTAGGCATTTCGGCGAGCCCGGCCGCGGCGTCAGCGAAGTGCCGGGAGATAATCCGAGGGCTGAAACGCTGGAAGTGCCCGGGCGGGAGCCGAGCGGCCTGGGCGCGCTCTCCACAGCGGGGTCAGTAAACCTCTCTGACCGCAGCGAAAGAGGAGTCGGGGCGGGGAGACAAACGTCCGGTTAAACCGGCCGGCATCTCGCAACGGACGGGCAAAGGCTTTTCCGCGGCGAGGCGGCATCCGGGCGGATCCAGCATCACGGCAAAGGTGCGTCCGAGTCCAGGGTAACGTTAAGCAAAAAACAAACACACCTGGAGGTTACCGTCCCTTCCCAACAAACCATCCCGAGAGAAACACCCCGGAGCCTCGTCCGCATCAAAATGATGCGGCAGGGGAAAAAAAAAAAAAAAAAAATCTCAATCCGAGTGCCATTTCTCAGCCAGGTATTTCAAAGCTGCCCCAACGCCACCTCCAGCGCGGCCTCGGCGCGTGGCCACGCCACCACGTCTGTCAGCTCCTAACACAATTTGGTAATCCCGCGACAAAAGACAAAGGTCAAGCGCTGCCGGGCCGGGGAAAGGGATCCGCAGGGCTGAGTGAGCTCCAGTCGTCTCCAGCCACCGCTCCCCTCCCACAGCTCTCGCCGGCAGCGCAGCGCCGGGCAAAAGCGAGCTCTCACGGGGCTGCTCTGGGGGTTTTTATTCCGGCGTGCGGCAGACCGGTTCTTTCGCCGGCCCTCCGCAAACACGTAGGAAGGAGCGAAGGACGGCAAAGCACGAGCTCGGCGGGGCCGCGTGCGCGGCCACAGCGAAAGCGCAGCGCCTGCAGAGCGGCAAACCTCTCTCCTGACGAGGGGAGCTGGACGAACGCGCAGACTGTCGGCGACGGCGCGGCTGTCACCCCAAAGCCAGCTCCGCCGGCGGCGCTCCCGGCGGAAACCGGCTTGGAGGAGCGTTGTTAGAAACGCGGCGTCGGGATGAGCGGCTGGCTCTGCCGACAGCTTCACGAGGCTGCAGGCTACGCGCAGGCACTCACACACGGATGCGCGCATGGATGTGGAGTCACAGACGGGTGTGGGTCGGAGGGACCCTCGGAGACCGCCCAGCCCAGCCCCCTGCCGCGGGCGGGGCCGTCTCCCGCTCCGTCAGGCTGCCCCGAGCCCCGTCCAACCTGACCTCCAACGCTTCCCGCCACCCGCGGCTCCTCTGAGCAACCTGCCCCGGCGCCTCCCCGCCCCGAGCGCCCAGAGCTTCTTCCTCGTGTCCACCCAACGCCCCGCTCTGCTCGGATTTCGGAGCTGCCAGCGCGCAGCGCCGCCCCACGTCCCATTCGTCGCACACCGGCGGCCCCCCGTCCTTCTCCGCAGGGCTGCTCTCCATCCATCCCAGCCCGGCCTGCGCCGGGGCAGGGGACTGCCGCTGGGCCAGCTCACGCCGGGCCCCGTCGAACCTCCCGTGGCTGACGCTGGCCGACGTCTCCGGCTCCCTCCGGACGGCAGCTCCCCCCGAGGGCACCAACGGCACCGCTCAGCGCGGCGTCACCCGCCGTCCCACCGTCTAGGTCCTCCACGAAGATGCTTAACGCTCCTGGTCCCCGTACGGACCCCGACGCCGCTCGTCGCCGATCTCCACCCGGACGCCGAGCCGTTCACCGCGTCCGACCCTTCTCGCACGTCTGTGTTCACGGACCCCCCGGAGCCCTGCCGCCAACGGCCCCAGAGACAGCCGGCCGGAACAAAACCCAACCAGAAACGTCTCCGCGGGCGGGACAGACCCATCCACCCCACCCAAGCGCAGCGACTGACGGCTCCGCCGCCGGCTGCCTCGCCGAGGAGGTCCCATGGCGTTCGTCACGCTGCCTCGCCGGCGAGCAAACTCAAAACTCCTTTTGAAGGACAACAAACCGGGGCAACGTCCGAATGAGTCAGCAGGGCCGAGACCGAAGGATGTCGGAGTCGGGGAGATCCCTCAGCGAAGGAGCAAAGACCAACAACCGCGGAGTCCCCGCCTGGCCGGCCAAGCGCTGGCGCGCACCACGAAATCACCCGCCGCGAGACGACGACCGACGAGGCTTCGAGCCCCGCGCGAACGCAAGCATCGGCCACGCCGAAACCTCACACCTCCGTAAAAATCGCTTTCACGCGCCCGACTCCCAGCCGCAGTCGCAACAAATCCGGTTTCCTTCAGAAAAACCAGCCGACCTCACCGCCCCAACCCCTCGCCCGCCCCAATTAAGCCAGTTCGTCCCAAAACGAGGGTCGTCGTCACTCCGCGGGTGTCGGCGGCCGCGGGCACGAAGCTATCCCCCGATTTTCCCGGTTTCACCTCCTTCCGGAGGCAGGAAGGGATCGGTCCTGGCCGTTATCTTACTGGGCGTCTTTCCGCGGGGTTTCACCGCCCCGCCGGACGCTCCCCCGGCTCCTGAGGGGAACAGCTCCCACCAGCACCAAGAAACCCACCGTGGTTTGGGGGAACGGCAGGAAATTAGCCGGGTTACGCGAAAACGGAGCTCTACGGAACGGTCACGGTCGCGTCGCGCTGCTCCAGAGAGGACGAGCCGCCGCATCGGCACCCTCAAAATCACCCCGGAGCCGGGAAAAGCTCAAACCTCTCCAAAAATCACCACCTGGTGACGCCTCGCGCCGGGCGAAGCCGCCAGGACGGAGGGAAAACGCACCCGGTGAGCGGACGCGGTCGGGGAAACACCGGGAGGGAACCGAGGCCGGCTGGGCACGAAGGAAAAAAAATAAAGACTGGAAAGAAGACGACCAGAGCACGGACGCTGCCGCTCCCCAGGAGACGCTGCTCGCGTCGCGCTCCGGCAAAGACGCCGTTTCAGACACGCCGCCCCCCGAATCCCGGCCTCCGAGCTGGGACGAGGACAGGCACAAGCACCCAAGCGAGGGAAGTCCTGAAGTCGGACATTTCCCGCAGCTCACAATCACAACGCCTTTTTTTTTTTTTTTTTTTTTAAGGTGGCAAAGAAAAAAATCGAAGCTCCCTGATGCTCGGAGGTGAGCGGCGCCGCCCCGAAACACCCGGGAACACGGACGGAGAAAGGAGGGGATAAAAAAAAATAAAAATTTAAAAAAAAAAAAAAAAAAGAAATTAAATTTACTTTCCCAAGTGCCGTCAAAAGCCTAACGAAGCGCGTAACCCTAATTAAGCTTCCCCAAACCGGGAGGAAATAAGGAAAGCAGAGGGAGCCTCGGCGCAGGCATCCTCTGCGGCGCAGCCTCGGCGCCCGGCTCAGCGCCTTTTTGGGTTTTTCATTTTAAATCCAAGCGGTTTCTAAAATCTGGCCCCGGTCGGCGGAGCGAAAGCAGAAATCAATGAATTCAGGCCATTAAAAATTACATCACCAGCTGGCCCGAGCGCGCATCAGGCCCATCTTTATCTCTGCGGATTTAAACGCCAATTACCGGCGGCTCGTGCGGATACGGCAGCTCCTAGAGGAAAAAAAAGGAAAGAAAAAAAAAAAAAAGAAAAAAAAAAAAATCACTATGGAGAAATCAAAGCCCCCGTTTCCGTTAAAAACCCCAAATATAAAGAATCATTGTGCGACGCTTAATCTCGCGGCGAACACCTTAACCGTTTCCCCGGCCCGCAGCCGGCGCCGTCAATTTCCGAGCCGATAAAAAGCGCTTTTTAATTGCCGGTGGGCAACGGGGGGAGCGGGCAGCTGCCGGCGGGAGGCCCCCGGCACCGCTGGAACCCCGACCCGGTCTCGGGGGGCTCGCTGCCGCCGCCGGAAAAACCGGAGGAATGCGGGCTGGAGGAGGATTTCGGAAACGGGCCGGAAAAATGAAAAGGAGGGGTGAAAGAGGCGGGGGGGGGGGGGGCGCCACTCGAAAAGGTGGGTGCTGCCGTGTGCCCCCCCCTCCCCAAGGGTGGGGAGGGGCACCCCGCAAACCAGCCTGTGGCTCTGCTGGCGCAGGGAGGAGGAGACGTCGCCCCCCCTCCCCTTCTCTTATTTTGGGGAGGGGGATCAGGGCTTGCCCCCCCCCCGGGGGGGCTGAGGAGGGGGGCAGCCGGCCGGTGGCTGTCCCCGCCGCAGGTGGAGGGGCCCGAAAAACGCTTCACAGGGGCACAAATTTGGGGGCGGGTGACTCCTGCCGTGCCCCGCTCTCCCCCCCCCCCGCAAAGTGGGGGGACAGGGTGATCACCCCGCCCCACAGCGGGGGGGCAGCCCCCCCTCCCCCCGCAAAGGGAGGCCGCAGAAGCCTGCCAAGCTCCTAATGGTGGGAGGGGGTCTCCTCCCTCCACCCCCTTGCCGGGGGGGGCTCCCCTCCTCTCAGGCCCCCCTTAGCCTGGGAGGGGGGTCAGCTTGCCCAGAAAGGGGGGGGTGTCTCCCCTCCCCGGACCCCTCCCCTTAATGGGGGGCGGGGGGGTCTCCTCTTTACTAAAATGGGAGGGGGGGGGCTCTTCTCCTCGGACCCCCTCCCTAAATTGGGGGGGGGGGTCTCCCCACCTCCAGACCGCTCCCCTCACGGGGGTCTCCCCTCCCTGGACCCTTCTCCTTAAGGGTGGGGAGGGGTTTCCGTCTGCTAAAAGAGGGGGTCTGCCCCCCCAATGGGGGGCGGTCTCCCCTCCCTGGACCCCTCCCCTTAAAGCTAGAGGGAGGGGGGGGGGGGGGTCTCCCCCCTTTCAGACCCTTCAACGGGAGAACCCTCAGAGTGAGGAGGGGAGGGGGTGTCCCCCTTTCCCAAAGGGGGGTGGGGGGGGGCGCGGCGGGCTGAGGCCCCGCTCCGCTCACGCCTCCCCCCGCCGCGGCTGTGGGCCGGCCCGGCGGGTTGGTGGCCGGCGGGGGTGGGGCGGCCCCATTGTTCCCAGCCCGGGGGGGGGTGGGGGGGGTGGGGGGTGTGGGGGGAGGGAGGGAGGTGGCGGAAAGAGAACACGGGACCGGTCCTTACCGTGGCGGCGGGCCGGGCCGGGGGCGGCGGGCGGCGGCGCCATGTTCCCCCCTCAGGGCGGCGGCGGGGGGGGGAAGGGGGGAGGCAGCGGGCGGGGCGGGGGCGGCGGGGCCGCCGGGGCGGGCTCGGCCTGTAATGGCGGCGGCGGCGGCGCCTTCCTCCCCCTCCTCCTCCTCCTCCTCCTCCGCCTCCGCCTCCGCCTCCGCCTCCTCCCGGACCGGGGGGGGGGGGGGGCGGGGGGCAGCGGCGAAGGGGGGGGAGCCGCGCAGGGGAGCGGCGGCGCATGCGCGGGGAGCAGGGAGGGGGAGCGCGCGGGGAGCGCGCATGCGCCGGCCTGCGACCGCTCCTCCGCTCTCCCCGGTGGCACCGGGAGCCTGACGGGGAATTCGGGAGGCTTCACAGTAGCAACCCCCCCTCCTGCCCCACCCTGACGACCGCGGAAACCGGCAGTCAGCCGCGGGACAGGCCCGCGCGGCCTACAAGGCCTGGCCGCTCCGGGGCCGCCATTCCCGCCGGGTGCGTCCCACCAATCCGGAAGCCGGATTGGTGGGACGAGGCGGGGGATGCATCCCTGCATACCGCGCGCGGGCGCAAAGCCTCCTGGGGAATGTAGTCCGGAGCGAGGTGTGGGCGGTGTTGGGGCAGGAACTACGAGTCCCGGCGTGCCCCGCGGTCGGACCGGATATCCGGTGGGAGGGCGGGCAGGCGGGAGGGGGAGCCCCCGGACCCAGCAGCGTTACCGGGGGGGGCACGGGCCGGGACCGCCATGGTGAGGAGCCGGGGGCGCGGGCCTGGGTGGGGGGCTAGGGGGCACCCCACTCTAGCCACCCTGGAAGGGCGGGGGGGGGGGGGAGTTGGAGGGCCCCCGTGGGGCAGGGCAGCTGGGGGGGGCTCTATGGGGCACCCCACTCTGGTGACCCTATCGTAAAGGAGCCTGGGGGGGCTGGACCCCCCCCGTGGGGCAGGGCAGCTGGGGGGGGCTCTATGGGGCACCCCACTCTGGTGACCCTACAGTAAAGGAGCCTGGGGGGGCTGGACCCCCCCCCCCGTGGGGCAGGGCAGCTGGGGGGCTCTATGGGGCACCCCACTCTGGTGACCCTACAGTAAAGGAGCCTGGGGGGGCTGGACCCCCCCCCCCGTGGGGCAGGGCAGCTGGGGGGGGCTCTATGGGGCACCCCACTCTGGTGACCCTACAGTAAAGGAGCCTGGGGGGGCTGGACCCCCCCCGTGGGGCAGGGCAGCTGGGGGGGCTCTATAGGGCACCCCACTCTGGTGACCCTACAGTAAAGGAGCCTGGGGGGCTGGACCCCCCCCCCCGTGGGGCAGGGCAGCTGGGGGGGGCTCTATGGGGCACCCCACTCTGGTGACCCTACAGTAAAGGAGCTGGGGGGGCTGGACCCCCCCCGTGGGGCAGGGCAGCTGGGGGGGGCTCTATAGGGCACCCCACTCTGGTGACCCTACAGTAAGGAGCCTGGGGGGGCTGGACCCCCCCCCCCGTGGGGCAGGGCAGCTGGGGGGGCTCTATGGGGCACCCCACTCTGGTGACCCTGTAGTAAAGGAGCCTGGGGGGGCTGGACCCCCCCCCGTGGGGCAGGGCAGCTGGGGGGGCTCTATGGGGCACCCCACTCTGGTGACCCTGTAGTAAAGGAGCCTGGGGGGGCTGGACCCCCCCCGTGGGGCAGGGCAGCTGGGGGGGGCTCTATAGGCACCCCACTCTGGTGACCCTACAGTAAAGGAGCCTGGGGGGGCTGGACCCCCCCCCGTGGGGCAGGGCAGCTGGGGGGGGCTCTATAGGGCACCCCACTCTGGTGACCCTACAGTAAAGGAGCCTGGGGGGGCTGGACCCCCCCGTGGGGCAGGGCAGCTGGGGGGGGCTCTATAGGGCACCCCCACTCTGGTGACCCCTACAGTAAAGGAGCCTGGGGGGCTGGACCCCCCCCCCCGTGGGGCAGGGCAGCTGGGGGGGCTCTATAGGGCACCCCACTCTGGTGACCCTACAGTAAAGGAGCCTGGGGGGGCTGGACCCCCCCCCCCCGTGGGGCAGGGCAGCTGGGGGGGGGGGGCTTCTTTTACCGGGTCCCTATAGCGAGACGCTTGGGGAGGACACAAAAACGCCCCCCAAAAAAGGGGCTGGGGGAGGGAGGGAATGCCCACCTCCCTGCTCTGCCCCCCCCAGCACCCCGTTTTAACCCCCCCAACCCCCCTCTTGCGTATGCCCCCCGCAGATCCGCTTCATCCTGATCCAGAACCGGGCGGGGAAGACCCGCCTGGCCAAGTGGTACATGCAGTTTGACGACGACGAGAAGCAGAAGCTGATCGAGGAGGTCCACGCCGTCGTCACCGTCCGCGACGCCAAGCACACCAATTTTGTGGAGGTAACGCCCCCAGAACCCTCCGGGTTCCCCCCCCAAATCGCCCGCTCCCCCCTCCCTCCCCATACCCGGGGCTCGGGGGCTCCTCCACCGGCCTCGCGTCCGAGCGCCGCCGCTTTCCCTGGCGGGGACGCGGCGGCCGGCCGCGCTCCGTTGCGTCCCGCCCCTCCCAGTTCTCCCAGTTCTCCCAGTTCCTCTTTTTCACGTCCCTCTCTCCCACCCAGTTCCGCAATTTCAAGATCATCTACCGGCGCTACGCGGCCTTTACTTCTGCATCTGCGTGGACGTCACCGACAACAACCTGGCTTACCTCGAAGCCATCCACAATTTCGTGGAGGTGAGGTGACCGACACCCCCCCCCCGCCCCCCCGCCTCGTTCCCCGGCTTTTAATTAACGCCGCCGTGCTAACGACCGCGCGCCCCGCCTGTGTCCGCCCCCCAGGTCCTCAATGAGTATTTCCACAACGTCTGCGAGCTCGACTTGGTCTTCAACTTCTACAAGGTGAGGAAAAGAGGGGGCGTTCAGGGAGCCCCGGAGGTTGGAGGGAGGTTTTGGGGGAGCCCCCACCCCACGCGGGGGTTGCGGGGGGGCGGTTTTGGGGGTCCGGGGCTGCCCCCTGACGCCGCCGGGGCCCGGCCAGCAGGTTTACACGGTGGTGGACGAGATGTTCCTGGCCGGGGAGATCCGGGAGACGAGCCAGACCAAGGTGCTCAAGCAGCTCCTGATGCTAGCAGTCGCTGGAGTGAGCCGGGACCAAGCTCTTCCTCCCCCTTCCCCCCCCTCCCTCCTCCTCCTCCTCCTCCTCCTCGGACCCCGGGTGGGGCGGCGCGAGGCTCTCGGTGTCGCGTGTGTCGTGTGTGTCCCCCCCCGCCGCGTCCCCGCCGTCGTGTTGTGAATAAAGGTTGCTGCGATGTGCCGGAGGCGCCTCGCGGGGAGGGGAGGGGAAGGGGGGGGAGATTCGCCGCCGTTTCGGCACAGCGTGGCGGGGGTGCCGAGGGCCCCCCGCCGGGGGTGGGGGGCCTTCGCCTGGGACCCCCGCAGCCAGGCCGGTGTGGGGCAGGGGGCCCCGTCGCCCCACCTCCAGCCCCCTCCCGCTCCTCTGCCTCTCGCTGGCCCTGTCCCCGCCGTCAGGGGGGGCGGCCGAGGATTCCGGGGGACCCGTGGGAAGAGTTGGGGACCCCTGGGGGTGGCCCAGGGGATTTTGGGGGTGGCCAGGGACTACTGGGGTACCCCGGGGTGGCTGGGGACAGGTTGGGTGGCAAAGGGGCCCCCAGGGTGGAGGGGGGGACCCCGGATGGATTGGGGACCCTGGGGGTGGCCAAGGGGGACCCCCAGGGTGGATGGGGGACCCCTGGGGTCAATTGGGGACCCCCAGGGTGGCTGGGGACAGGTAGGGTGGCAAAGGGACCCCCAGGATGGATTGGGGACCCCCAGGGTGGATGGGGGACCCCTGGGGTCAATTGGGGACCCCCAGGGTGGCTGGGGACAGGTAGGGTGGCAAAGGGACCCCCAGGATGGATTGGGGACCCCCAGGTGGCCAAGGGGACCCCCCAGGGTGGATGGGGGACCCCCTGGGGTCAATTGGGGACCCCCAGGGTGGCTGGGGACAGGTAGGGTGGCAAAGGGACCCCCAGGATGGATTGGGGACCCCCAGGGTGGCAAAGGGACCCCCAGGGTGGATGGGGGACCCCTGGGGTCAATTGGGGACCCCCAGGCGGATGGGGACTCCTAGGGACCCCCAGGGTGGATGGGGGGACCCCAGGGTGGCTCAGGGGGACCCCAGGCTGGATCGGGGACCCGGGGGTCGCCCACATGGCAACGGGGGACACCCCAGCCCCGATCCCCCGCGGGCGCCAGGCGGGGCCGAGGCTTTGGCGCGCGGGAGCCCCGCGGGCGTCACCGGAGGGTTTATTGTCACGGGGCGGGGGGGGGACGGGGACACGGACACACGCGCCCACGGGACCCCCCGCCTCAGTCCTGCCCCAGGCGCTTGACGGCGGGGTTGGGGTACTCGGGGTTCTCGATGGCCCCCGGCCCGAATTTCAGCTCGAGGAAGGCGCGGGCGTTGTTGGGCGCCATGGCGGTGAAGCCGGCGAAGGGCATGGGGACCCGCGGGCGGAGGAAGCTTTCGGGGAACTCCACGTCCTGGGGGTGGCCAGCCACGTGTCCTTGGTCATCACCCCGCCGCGGGCGTAGAACGGCCACAGGTCCACGTGCAGCCGGTTGCTGCGGCTGTAGTGGACGCGGTAAAATTCTCCTCCGCCGCCTTTTCCCAAAGAAACCTTCGGCGTCTTCCACCGCCTCTCCCGCCGCCGCCGCCGCCAGCCATCGGCACTTACCCACGTCCTCCGGTAAATTCCCAAATCCACGTCGTAATCCCAAGGGATGATGTCCCCGAGGCGAGCGGCTCCCAGCAACGACCCCCCCTCTAACCAGTACCGTACCCCGGCGCTCTCCAGCGCTCCGGCGACGTGCCGGGCCGTTTCCCGTAACGCCCGTAGGCAGCACGGAGGTCCACCGCCCGGCGAGGAGGTACTGGGGGGTACGGGCGTGCACCGTGCCGAAACACCGCGCCGTCTCCTTGCCGCAGCCGTACCAGCGCTCCCGCCCGTCCGCCAGCACCTCCCGTTTGATGCCGAGGTCGCGCATCAACCGGCGCCGCCGAGTTTCCGCCAAGTTTTCGGCTTTCCAGCGGCCGTGGGGGACGCGGGGGTCGGCGGGCCGCCGGGAACGCCGTCGGCATCACCCGCAGACCCCAACCGCGGACCGTCGCCTGCACGAAGAGGGCGGCGGGCGCCGGCCCGCGCCAAGGGGAAGGGAAGGGCGAAGAGATCGCGGGTGCGGAGCAGCAGCACCGCCGGCCCCTCCAGCGCGCGGCAGACCCCCGGCGCGCCGGGGCCGTAGCGCGCCGTCCACGTCCGCGCTTCCAGCCGCAGTTCCAAGCAGCGCGGCGGCAGCGGTCCCACCGGCGCCGCCACCCAAGCGAACGTCGCCGGCGCTCTCTTCAAGGCGTCCCGCATGCGTTCCAGCAGCCCGGGACGGCGCGGGTGCCGTCGGGGACCAGAGCCACGTGACGGGTGCGCACCTGCAGCTCGGGGTGCGCCAGCGGCGGGGGCCGGTCGACCGCGGGGCGCAACGGTAAGAACCTGACCCCCCCGCCGGCAGCGGCACCGGGGGGTACGGCGCCGTTTCGGCCGCCACCACCACCGGGAGGGGCAGAGAAGCGAAGGAGCGCGCCGTCCCCGCCAGATCGTTCTCGAAATCTTCGAAGTCCCGCAGGAGGACGGTGACGCCGGGGGCGCCGCGGGGGGCGCGGCAGGAGGCGCCGGGCCCCGCCCACACGCAGTAGAGGAGGAGGAGGTTGAGGCCGATGGCTCCCGCCAAGGCGGCCTGGCACGGCGTCACCCGCATGCCGGGACCGGGACCCTCTTAATTAACCCTCCTGGCTAATTAGTTAATTTGCCCTCCCCCCTCCTCCATTTCAGCCAGGTCCTACCGGTGCTGCCACACGTGGTCACGAGCGGGGCGGTCTCGGCGGCGGCGCTGCGGGGATGGGAAAGGGCGTTAATGAGGGCGCTCATTAATGAAGGGGCTGATTAACGAGGGCCCTCGTTAATGGGGAGACCTGTTAATGAACCCCCTCCATGAGGGGCCCAGGGCATTCCCCCCCCCCCCCTCAGGCTGAGCCTGCTGTGTTGCTGTGGTAACGCATCCTCGGTTGCTATAGCAACGCTATAGGGGCAGCCCCTATATACGCAGAAGGGCGGGCTGCGGGTGTCGCTGCCACACCCGTGCAGGGGGTGGGCGCCTACGGCCCCGTGGGCGCCCGGCTGTACGTGTCTGCGCGTATAGATGTCCGCACGCGCACCCGTACCCATACGTGTGCGCACCCTATACGCCCCTACACGCTTGCTCCGATTGCACGTGTGCCTATAGGTGCCCATATCCCGTGTTCCCCACGTACGCACCCTGTATCCCCACGTACGCACCCTGTATCCCAACGTACGCACCCTATATCCCCACGTACGCACCCTGTATCCCCACGTACGCACCCTGTATCCCAACATACACACCCTATATCCCCACGTACACACCCTGTATCCCCACGTACCACACCCTGTATCCCCACGTACGCACCCTGTATCCCCACGTACCCATCCTATATCCCCACGTACGCACCCTATATCCCCACGTACGCACCCTGTATCCCCACGTACGCACCCTATATCCCAACGTACACATCCTATATCCCCACGTACGCACCCTATATCCCCTACGTACACACCCTATATCCCACGTACACACCCTGTATCCCCACGTACGCACCCTATATCCCCACGTACGCACCCTGTATCCCCACGTACGCACCCTATATCCCAACGTACGCACCCTATATCCCAACGTACACATCCTATATCCCCACGTACGCACCCTATATCCCTACGTACACACCCTATATCCCCACGTACACACCCTGTATCCCCACGTACGCACCCTATATCACGCACCCTATATCCCCACGTACGCACCCTGTATCCCCACGTACGCACCCTATATCCCAACGTACACATCCTATATCCCCACGTACGCACCCTATATCCCTACGTACACACCCTATATCCCCACGTACACACCCTGTATCCCACGTACGCACCCTGTATCCCCACGTACCCATCCTATATCCCCACGTACGCACCCTATATCCCCACGTACGCACCCTGTATCCCCACGTACGCACCCTATATCCCCACGTACACACCTTATATCCCCACGTACGCACCCTGTATCCCCACGTACGCACCCTATATCCCAACGTACACATCCTATATCCCCACGTACGCACCCTATATCCCTACGTACACACCCTATATCCCCACGTACGCACCCTGTATCCCCACGTACGCACCCTGTATCCCCACGTACACACCCTATATCCCCACGTACGCACCCTATATCCCAACGTACACATCCTATATCCCCACGTACACACCCTGTATCCCCACGTACGCACCCTGTATCCCCACGTACGCACCCTATATCCCAACGTACGCACCCTATATCCCCACGTACACACCCTGTATCCCCACGTACGCACCCTGTATCCCCACGTACGCACCCTGTATCCCCACGTACGCACCCTATATCCCAACGTACGCACCCTATATCCCCACATACGCACCCTGTATCCCCACGTACGCACCCTGTATCCCCACATACACACCCTGTATCCCCACGTACGCACCCTATATCCCCACGTACGCACCCTGTATCCCCACGTACGCACCCTATATCCCCCACGTACGCACCCTGTATCCCCACGTACGCACCCTGTATCCACACATACACACCCTATATCCCGACGTACGCACCCTGTATCCCCACGTACACATCCTATATCCCGACGTACGCACCCTATATCCCGACGTACGCACCCTGTATCCCCACGTACGCACCCTACATCCCCACGTACGCACCCTGTATCCCAACGTACGCACCCTATATCCCCACGTACACACCCTATATCCCCACGTACGCACCCTATATCCTCACGTACGCACCCTGTATCCCAACGTACGCACCCTGTATCCCCCACGTACACACCCTATATCCCTACGTACACACCCTATATCCCCACGTACACACCCTGTATCCCCACGTACGCACCCTATATCCCCACGTACGCACCCTGTATCCCCACGTACGCACCCTATATCCCAACGTACACATCCTATATCCCCACGTACGCACCCTATATCCCTACGTACACACCCTATATCCCCACGTACACACCCTGTATCCCCACGTACGCACCCTGTATCCCCACGTACCCATCCTATATCCCCACGTACGCACCCTATATCCCCACGTACGCACCCTGTATCCCCACGTACGCACCCTATATCCCCACGTACCCATCCTATATCCCCACGTACACACCTTATATCCCCACGTACGCACCCTGTATCCCCACGTACGCACCCTATATCCCAACGTACACATCCTATATCCCCACGTACGCACCCTATATCCCTACGTACACACCCTATATCCCCACGTACGCACCCTGTATCCCCACGTACACACCCTATATCCCCACGTACGCACCCTATATCCCAACGTACACATCCTATATCCCCACGTACACACCCTGTATCCCACGTACGCACCCTGTATCCCCACGTACGCACCCTATATCCCAACGTACGCACCCTATATCCCCACATACGCACCCTGTATCCCCACGTACCCATCCTATATCCCCACGTACGCACCCTGTATCCCCACGTACACACCCTATATCCCCACGTACGCACCCTATATCCCAACGTACACATCCTATATCCCCACGTACACACCCTGTATCCCCACGTACGCACCCTGTATCCCCACGTACGCACCCTATATCCCAACGTACGCACCCTATATCCCCACATACGCACCCTGTATCCCCACGTACGCACCCTGTATCCCCACATACACACCCTGTATCCCCACGTACGCACCCTATATCCCCACGTACGCACCCTGTATCCCCACGTACGCACCCTGTATCCACACATACACACCCTATATCCCGACGTACGCACCCTGTATCCCCACGTACACATCCTATATCCCGACGTACGCACCCTATATCCCGACGTACGCACCCTGTATCCCCACGTACGCACCCTACATCCCCACGTACGCACCCTGTATCCCAACGTACGCACCCTATATCCCCACGTACACACCCTATATCCCCACGTACGCACCCTATATCCTCACGTACGGCACCCTGTATCCCAACGTACGCACCCTGTATCCCCACGTACACACCCTATATCCCCACGTACACATCCTATATCCCCACATACACACCCTATATCCCCACGTACGCACCCTACATCCCCACGTACGCACCCTATATCCCAATGTACACATCCTATATCCCCACGTACACATCCTATATCCCCACGTACACACCCTATATCCCCACGTACACATCCTATATCCCCACGTACGCACCCTATATCCCCACGTACGCACCCTATATCCCAATGTACACATCCTATATCCCCACGTACACATCCTATATCCCCGTGTACACCCCGCTATACGCTCCTATACCTGCCTGCTCACCCCTATAGGCACCTTGACCCACCCTGTGCACCTACAGACACCCCTATATGCTCCTATAGCTCATCCGCCCCTATACAGCACCCCGTCCGCTGCTTCCCGCTCCCCTGTGCCCCCGACACGATCCCTATAGATCTGCACACGGCGTGGAGAGCCCCTGTGTGCCCCGCTGCTCCCCCTACAGAGGCCCCTACGCACCTCACCCACCTGCGTGCGTCCCCCTATATGCTCCTGTACGTCCCCCTATATGCTCCTATACGTCCCCCTATATGCCCAAGCACCTCATGTGTACACCCTAGGCACCCCTGTGCGCCCTACAGCCCCCCTTCGCCCCATGCCTGCCCCCCATAGCCCTCCATACCGCCACATAGCCCCATACGTTCCCATACATCCCCCCAACGCCCCATATGCACCCCATACCCCCTCTGCAACCCCCCAAACCCCAGTGCACCCCCATCCGGTTTACACCCCCACAGCCCCTGTATGTGCCCTTGCCAAGTCCCCTATAGCCCCCCGTCCCCTATAGCCCCCATCCCCTATAA